>NC_056737.1:493445275-493745275 GCF_019279795.1 Protopterus annectens | reverse complement strand
AGACCGACGCTACGGATGAAAACTCCGACGCCAGGGATAGTGAGTTGGGAAGAAGACTGTGTGAGTATGCGGTGGTGACGGACGTTAGGGTGCGACTAAGGTAAGTGTGGATAGTGACAGTCTGTGGGGATAGGGGTGGGTTAAGTGAGTTAGGGTTAGGGCGGTTAGGTAAGTGTCGGTAGTGGTATTTTTGGGTTAGGGGGTTAAGTGAGTTAGGTTAGGCGGGTTAGGTAAGTGTCGGTAGTGGCAGTTTTTGGGTTAGGGGGTTAAGTGAGTTAGGGTTAGGGCGCGGGTTATATAAGTGTGCGGTAGTGGTATTTTTTGGGTTAGGGGTGGGTTAAGTGAGTTAGGGTTAGAGCGCTGGTTAGCTGAGTGTGCGATAGTGACGGACCTTAGGGTAAGTGTTTGGGTTAGGGTTGGACGAGTTGTGTGTGTGAGGTTTAGTGTGGGTTTGTGAGGATTTTGGTGTGCTTGTGTTCTGTGTGTGGTTTTTGGATAAGGGGATGTGTTTTGTTAGTTGATTGTTGTTATTGTGGTGTGTGCAGTGTGTGGGGTTTCGTGTTTGTGGAGCGTCGGTTACTTGTTTGTCGGGCATGTGAGGTGTCGTGTTTATGGTTTGTCGATAATGTGGTGTCGATGTTTTTGTTGTCGGTGAGAGTGGCTGTCGATCTTATGACCTAGAACCATATATATATATATATATATATATATATATATGGGTCTACTTCATTTGCCCTAACTTACAATTGACTGACACCCATTTGCCTGACCCCATTTGACTGAAATTTCATTTGACCGACACTTCATTTGCCTGACACTTCATTTGACTGACAAGTATTACTGGCAAGTAAATGGAATATGTCCCCTTCCCCACTGTAGTGCGACCCTGGAGTTAGAATATATAGTTAGGGGGGATGGGGGGGGGACTAAGCAATATGAAAGCAAAACCCACACCCCCCCTAATTATTTATTCTAACTCCAGGCTCGCACTACAGTGGGGAAGGGGACATACTTCATTTATTTGCCAATAATACTTGTCAGTCAAATGAAGTGTCGGGCAAATGAAATTTCAGTCATTTGGTCTTGGGCAAATGGGTGTCAGTCAATTGGAAGTTAGGGCAAATGAAGTAGACCCATATATATATATATATATATATATATATATATATATATATATATATATATATATATATATACACACACACACACACACACACATATGCACACACATGCCCACATACTCATATATATGTGCTTTAAGCATTTAGATATGATTATTAATGCAAAGCAGCTGATGTCTCTCAAGTATTATAATATCTATTATAGAATATGGAACTTGAGCAGTCTTGAGAAATCTATTCATGTCAGTGTTGAAAAGAGTTTGAAGTCTGGCAATTAGTGCAGTTGACTGAAACTATGATCTGTTGACAAGCTGTTTCTTGTGGCCTAAGAATTGATTCCCTCAGGTTTCATCTTTCGTCCAAGTGACTTTGAGCAGGTTACCTAACCAAACAGTTTTCTGGGGCTTTTGGAAAACTGGGATAATCAATTGTCTCCTTGACTACGCACACTTAGCTACCTGTAAACATAAAGATTAAACATATGTTTAAATGAATACAAGCTTCTATATGATAATAAGAGTGATGAAATTATTTAACTACTGAATTTATATAGTTTGTAGTGATTTATTTATTTATTTGTCTAGTTAGCTATTTTCCATTTGCTTACTGGGAATGTAAGCTGGTCTGTGACACTTTTCAGTCACAACCCAGGAACTTTCATATAGAATAATAAGTAGGAAGAATGATGCAGTAATCTATACATACAGTATGATTAATTGTTAATTAGTATAGAACAAGTATGTCTCTTGACATATAATTCCATGTCTATCAGTAAAGGCCGTCATCTTTCATCAGTTTTCTGAGATGTTTCTTCTCCATACAAAACCATCCTGGCCTTCCTCAACTCTGCTGGAAAGTTCCCTATCTAATTGTCTAGCCCACATTTTGTCCCTGATGGTGTCCAAACATTTGAACTTCTTAGAGGAATGTGATTACGTGCGCCAAATGTTTATGGACAGGGCCTATCCAAGGTATTTGATAAATAATGTTAAGAAGGAGCTGACTGATAACGTGTAAGCGGATTTTATAAATCCATTTTGAATGGTTTTGATGGAAGTCCTTTGGGAAGGTGGAAGCAGGACCTGGACCCAGAATGGATGGGAATCTGAATGATGATGGTAAGATCCCAATGCAAAGGGTTGGGGACATACCTAGGGGGTCTAGGGTGGGTGATGAGCCCTCATGCCCATTTGTGACTACTTTTTCAAATTATAGCTATGTTATGCAGGATATTGTGAATAAGAAATGGCCTATTTTAAAAAGTTATCCAGTTATGGGGGCCTTGTTTGGTGAACACCCAGAATTTGTGTATAGCAGAGGTAGAACTATTAAAAACATTTTGGAACAGGCTAAGGATATAAATATACAAGGTAAAATTAATTCTTGTAGAATGTGTAACCAGTGTAAACACATTTTGGTTACATCTAAGATTAAGGTAAATGATAGGGAGATTGTTATTAAGGGTAAATTTAGTTGTTACACCCAGGGTGTAGTATATGCCGCCTTGTGTTCCCAATGCTCGAGCTTTTATGTTGGAAAAACCCAACGGAAGTTATCTCAGCGGATATATGAACACCTATATGAAATCCGTTGGTGTGATGACAATAATGCCTTATACAGGCATATTAACAAATTTCCTGACCATGGGTTTAAGTTTGTGGTCTTGCAGCAGGTGAAACGAGGGGACAGAGGTGGTCCTTGGAAGTTGTTCTTGGAAAAAAAAGAAACCTGGTGGCAGATTTTTCTTAATATCCATGTTCCCATGTTCCCCCGGGTCTGAATGATGCTATTTCCATCAGTAGTAATTTGAAGCTTAGGGTGTTAGATAAAAAAAAATATATATATATATATATATATATATATATATATATATATATATATAGATATATATATATATATATATATATATATATATATAGATATATATATATATATATATATATATATATACAACACACACACACACACAAGTATTATTTTTTGTTTATTATTGTGTTTATTCTGATTAGTTGTTTAGTATTTTTAGCAAGATATATATGATATATATATATATATATATATATATATATATATATATATATATATATATATAGTTGTATTTTACTATTTTCATCATTTTTTTATGGTGAAAAAAAATTTTTATGATGTACTCATTGACTTTATGAATTGGTGTGATGTCTATTTAAAATTTAAATTGTGACTTAACTAGTGACTAGGAGGCAATTTAACAATTATGGGTGTGCTTTGTAATATAAAAGGTGGGCATTTGTAAGGTAAATTTGTCTGATGAAGTTTGGTCATTGTGCCTTATGAAAGCGCTTACATTTACCTATAAATTCAGGCAGGAGCGGTCTTAGGTCAACTGGTGCCCTAGGCAAAAGGGCTCCACGGCTCCCCCTACCACACCTCTGCTGCCCCCATCCTGTTCTACCTACACCAAATAAATACTGGAAAAGTGCCCCTGCTACAGCAGCGCCCTAGGCGGCCGCCTAGTTGGCCTATGCCTAAGGCCGGCTATGAATCCAGGACTCTAAGTCTTGTGTTGCATTTCAATTGGTTTGGCTGAGCATTCCGTACTTGCGAGGAGTTCGGTGGTTTCATTATAATTACAACACACCTATGTAAGGGCATAATTATAGCACTCATTTTGTCAGGGTATAATTACAGCACTCCTAAGTCAGGGTATAATTATATCACTCCTTTGTCAGGGCATAATTACAGCACTCCTGTGTCAGGGTATAATGACAACACTCCTGCATCAGGGTATAATTACAACACCCTTATGTCAGGGTATAATTTCAGCACTCCTTTGTCAGGGAATAATCACAGCGCTCATATGTCAGGGCATAATTACAGCACTCCTAAGTCATGGCATAATTACACTACTCATAAGTCATGGCATTATTGCATTACTTTTAAGTCAGGACATAATTACATCACTCCTATGTCAGGGCATAATTACATCACTCCTACATCATGGTATAATTCCAGCACTCCTAGGCTAGGGCATAATAAAGTTCATAAAATCAGTTTTGTTCCAGTCTTTGATGGTTGCAAGACTGCTCTTCTCAGCACCTGCAGTGTACCTAGAATTGCCTTCTTCTGTTCATATGGGTTTACTTGTATTGCAGCATATTTACCTATGGTTGGATTTTTTTATTAGCCAAGTTATTATAACTTCTGCTTGAACAAGAAATTAATCCATATTTCTCTAGTTTAGTTTCTGCTTGCAAGTCTTGATATTTATATTATTAATTATTTAAAACAATAATCATTAGGTGTAACAAGTTTGATCATCTGTGATGCATTTACCTTTTTCTCTTAAACAACAAGATCTGGTTTTCCTGCTTCTGCTTTGTTAGCTGTTAATATTGGATGATCAAAGGCAGTCTTAGTAGGTCTGAAAAATCAAGTCTGAAATAATGTTTACCCGAATATAGTCACCTTAAGGAAGCCCAAAGAACTTAACATTACGCTTTGAGGGCTCCATAATTTTAAATTTTATACACACACACACACACACACACACACACACACACACACACACACACACACACACACACGTATCAATCTGACATACTCAATAGCAATACACATGATTTTAATTACCAATATGTTACCTGTTTTTCTATAAGTGGCACTTTAATAATCAGGACATGTGTATTTCTATTTATTAAAATAACAGTTGGTCTCTTTAATTTGTAATCTCTGACATATGTAAGTCAAGGTTAAGTGATTTTATTCCACCTTATCAAAAGATTTCATATTGTCAGGTAAAAATGCTTCTGATTATTTACTATATATCTACTTTAAAAGGTCTGCCAATGGACTGCATGCAGGTTTAAGTATGAATATTTGTATTTTTCCATGTAAGAAGAATTCAGCTTTATCCATATTTCAGGAGTAAATCAGAGTATTGGCTTATATTTTGATTGTAAAAGACAATATAGTTGTAAATCACAAGTGGCTATTTATGTTATTTCCTGTTTTTGCAATTGTTTCATCTTGGTGAGATAAAACAAAGGCTGAGATTCATAGATAAATGCTGTACACGTGCACATCATGCTCATCCTTGAGAGGTGGTTTGTAGCTATAAAGATATGTATTGGCAGCTATTAGCATTGTCCAAGATTCACTCATACCCCATGGGTGAATGCTATACATACTAATTAGCACTTTGCTGTGTTATATGACTTATGTTATATGCCTTGTTATATAAGTTTTTAAGTATGTTTGCAACAATATATTTACATATATAAAAATATAGATTTGAGAATCTTGTGACAGAACACTTTTATTTGTTATATAACACAACTATATGTCTTTATTAAAAGCATGTGCTCTGGAATAGATTTCATCAGATTGTAGAGGTGGCAAGCCGCTGGATTTGCTTTTGCAATAGGAAGCATTGCATGTCTTAAAATGTAATATACTCAAACCCAGGGGCTTAAACTAGGAATTAGATTGGAAGATGTAAATGGTAACTCTGAAAAATGTTTAATTAAGTTTGTGGTTTGTTGCTTGTTCTTTGTATATATGATCTGATTTTTACCCATTAGAAGATATATGTCACAGACTAAAAAATCTGGAGATACACAAATAAATGTAAAGAAAGGATACCAAACAAGCTGTTTGGGGATTACATAGTATGTTTTACATGAAGCTGGGAAGGTAAACAACAATAACTGAGATACCATCAAGAACAGAGGAAATCAATAATTTCTGAAGAAATATCTGTATGTATGCCATTGAACACAAGGATGCAGAAGTCATCAAAAGTGCTAAAGAAAAAAAAGAATTCTAACAATGAAGATATGGATTTAAATGAAGTAACTGCCAGTGAGAGAGAGGTACAGTTAAGAAAGACTCCCAAATGGAAAATTCCACATTGAAATGCTATACTCAGCTTCTGATTAAAGATGCAAACATCTTTGCACCATAATTTAGCCCTGACTAAAACCAAGCATATCCTAAAATTATACTAGTCTGATTAACAATGGGGAATACCATATTCATATTTAAAAGTGAACAGGTAAATCATTTTAAGAATTATTAACCAATAACTTGTCCTCTAGCCTAGCAACATATAAGTTATATACAAGAATAGACAGACAAGAGTCTATAGTCATCTAGATATAAATTCAGTCATGGCAATGGAACAGGGAGGGAATAAAACAACATCATACAGAAAAAAGTCATTTTTATTAAACAAAGACCTAACAAAGATCTGTTAAAAAGAAAAAAAGAACCTCAGCATGGCATGGACTGATTAAAAAAACATTTAATAGCATTCCATGCTCGTGGATTATTAAAAACTAAAGCAAAAATCTAGCCAAGCTAGAGTTCTCACTGTGTGATTCCTTAAACCTCTTATATTAGAGGCACATGGGATATAGGTTCATAGATTAGTACTAGGCTAATTGCCCTTGTGAGCCATTTTAAGCCTAACCAATTATCCCTTGTGAGACTCAAACCCTGCACCTTGTGTTTGTAAGGCAACCACCTTAACCATTAGGCCACCCTTTAAGGATATCAGGTGTTTTAGCTATATGGCAGTACTGAATGCTTATGACTTTTTTTTCATTTTAAGTCTGTTAAGGACAAATTCAGACCAATAAAGCCAAGCCCCACTAGCTGTGGACATGCATGTTTCAGCCTTCTTATGGCTTCATCAGTACAGTATAAGTGGATTGTTTGGCTAACCTTTAGAAACACAGGGTTGTCGTACACAGCAGATGACCATAACCATTAGGGTGTCAGCAAAATATCCCAACTAACAAACTAAAACAATGAGTAAAAAGGTCACATAAACAATTACTTTTTTTTAAGTCTTTTATGGACAAATTCAGGCCAAAAAAGCCAAACCCCATTAGCTGTGGACATGCCTGTTTCAGCCTTCTTAAAAAGTCATGGACATTCAGAACTGCCATATAGCTGAAATACCCAATGTCTTAAAGGGTTATTTGCATATATCCCACATGCCTATAATACTAGAGGTTTAAGGAATCAGATAGTGAAAACTCTATCTTGACTAGATTTTTCTTTTAGTTTTTACTGATTGGTTTGTCTGTGTGACTTTAAACTTATGTATTATAGAATGCTTGCAGATGTATATGATTCATCATACACTGATAAATTATATTGAAATGGCTATGGAAAGTGAAAAACCACTTTACAACTGAACTACAAAAAGGAAACAAATTACTATCCAGGGTATAAGAATTCAGTGTGGAACATTCCAGTGTGATTCTTTGTCACCATTGTGGTTTTCTCTTCCCTTCAGTCCTTTAAGTTGTTTACTTAGCAGTATATGCTAAGGCTACAGTCTTACTTCAAGAGAATAATCCTGTCAAATGACTTGTCATCTACTTTTTGTGAATGATCTAAAACAGTACAGCTCATATGGAAAACAATTGAAAGTACAGATACAAGCTGTTAAAACCTTTTCAAATCACACAAGCAGAAGAATGTCATTTGGTCTAGAGAAATGTGCAGAAGCAACATTTGTAGCAGGAAAATTGAAGAATCGAGAAAATATGAAGATCAGGAGGACTGTGATGGTATAAAGGAAATGGAAAAGGGGGGACTATATAAATATCTGAGATTAGATGAAGGGGCAGGACTGCAGCATGAGCAAATGAGAACAAACTTAGTAAGGAATATTTTAGCAGACTGGAACTAATACTGCAAATTGTTTGACATCTAAAAATAAAAACGTTCAAGTTATAAATTAATGTACACTCCCTGTTCTAACTTACAGCTTTGATGTAATCATCTGGCCCCAAAACAGCACTGGATTACTTAGATAAGAAAATAAGAGAATTGACTTATAAAATTAGTGCTTGTCAAGAGTGTATATATATATATATATATATATATATATATATATATATATATATATATACTGGCTATGTCCCTGTACTAACCCTGACTAAAGTATCTCTCACTGTTAGTCTTGCCCAACATCTTTTTTATATCTCTCTTTCTTCAACTTTAAGGCCGCAACCATTTAAGCTGACTTACTGTAACTAGGAACAACTGAATTGGCCATCTTACTGTCTTATCAACAAGTTACTACCCTACAGCTAATTCTTCCAATCCCATTTTTTAAGTACTTTGTTCTCTTATTCCTGCTCATCACTTTTCTTTGGGTGTCTACCACATACTTCTAAATCCTTGTCTCTCTTCTCATAGTGAAAAAAAAAAAATGTTTTTTTGTTACCATGGAATACATGTTATGGTCTAACAAGATTAATGTTTAATGTTCTGTTTGTGTATGTCTTCTATGTGGAGCTTTTCTCCCCGGGCCTCTACTGAAAATGGACATATATCCAGCTAGACTAGCCCGGTCAACAAATGTAAAATAAATAAAATAAATATATATATATATATATATATATATATATATATATATATATATATATATATATATATATATATATATATATATCCCTTGGCCTGCAATGGCATGGGCTTCCTTGAAATTGACATGCATAGACTGGCAGTGGCAGGACTACATACATGCAGATTTATTGACATCATCAGATCCAAACATATTGAAAGTGGAAAGTTCTAAAGCATAAGGCTAAAAACAGGTAGTAACAGAAAATGTGGGGAAAAAAAGAATATAAAGAATGTGACCAGGAAAAAAAGACTACTGCAAAGTCAACAATTGTGGAAAATATAGGGAACTGAAGGAACTACCACCCGATGATCGAAAACTGGTATACATGGGCCATGGCCAAGACGGTGAGCAGTTAACAGCACTGGTTTTTAGCTTTGCTTCATTTTAACATCTCTGTCAGGATTCTTACTAAAAACCTCAGATAGAACATTTCAAAACTTGATGGATTTAAAGTTGAACATCTGCTGAAAGATTTGCTATAAAAAAGTCTGAAACTCTTTTAATTGCGTTTTCCTGTCAAGAAAATTATAAAGAACTAACTGACTCAGAATGAGCCACTCTAAGCCCAGTGTACAGGACAGCACTATGAAAAAAGACATACAGGCTTTACTAAGTAACACTGGTGAGTTATCTGTAAAGACAGATAAATTAGAAATTAAAAAGCAAAATGGACAATTGTAAAGAGGATTGTAAAAAACAAGTTGGAGTGCTGAGTGAATATCTTAAATAACAATAATCACAAATCTCAAGTATAGAAGAGGCAATGTTTGATTTTAATGGAAGATTACTTGAAAATGAGAATAACATTGAATTTCTTATGAAACAAAACAACTTATTCTGGGATAAAATAGAAGACTTAGAGAACAGATCTAGAAAGAATAACACCAGGATTTATGGGATTCTTGAAAAAGAAGAGGGAGACAGTATAATTCAACTCCTTAATACCTGGCTGCCTAAAACTTTGAACAAGCCTGAAGCTTTTTCCTTTGGCATTGAAAGGACACATAGATCACCTTCTAACTCATCTTAAAAAAATCACCTTCACCAAGGTCAGTGATCATAACAGGGGCGGGAATATATTAGAGAAAATTGGCAAAGGAACTAAGGGATTGGGAGCAAATAACTAGAGAGGGAAAGGTAATAGAATGGGAAGATGTCAAGGACGTATTTGGACTGCTGGTTACAGATTGCTTTTCATATCAAGGATTAATATCAGAGTACAGACAAAAAGAAAGAAATAGGGGGGGGGCCCTAAATAAAAGACCAGCACTGGTAGAGTTTTTGGTAGAATCTAGAACAGAAGCTGCCATTAAGAGAGGAATAATTAGTACAGCATATAAAATATTGCATGATAATAATAAGAATCAATAAGAGGAGATTAGGAAGGATTGGGACGAGAGATTGGATAAGAAATTCACAAAGAAACAATGGGGGATATATGTATGTTTCCCAAATACGTGACAGAATCTAAAAGATTTAGGATCTTTGCCTGGAAGTGTTTACATAGATAATTTTATACCCCAAGCAGGCTCCAAAGAATTTTTCCTTGGGTAGACAGAAAAAGTTGGAGGTGTGATGGGAAGAAAGAGGTAAATGGGAACATATTTTGAGGGAATGTAATGAGTTGGCAGACTTTAAAGATTCCCTGCAGTCTACACTGTTGGAGATGCTGGGTGAGAAAATTGGAGTAACTAGGGGAAGTGATTTTTTATCTATGATACAGAATCAGAATTGCCTAGACATAGTAAGGACTTGCTGAGTCTAATTATGATGGCTGCCAAAAAAGCAATTACTTGAAAATGTAAACCAACTTTACTAGAAGTAACAAAGATAGCAACAGAGATAAAACAACTGGAACTGGGATCTTTGGAAAAGGATAGGAGCAAAATGTATAGGAAAAATGGGAAATGTGGAATCAATGCATGCAGAGAAGGAACAAGGTTTAAAAGAAGACAGGGATTGAATGAGCTATATAATGGTTGACTGACAATGACTGACTATATTAAAAGCGATGTATAATTTTTGCAGCTATAGTTGTGTTGGCACGGTTTGTAAGGTATAATGTTTGCAGCTGACATTGTGTCATTATGTTTTATTTTCATTTACATAAATGTAACATGAAAATTTAATAAAGATTTTTTTTTTTGTTAAAAATAAATTGTTCTCAAGTCAAGATAAGGATTTTCTCCTTAAAGCTGCATGGACTAATTATCCAGTTAAAATTAAAGGAAATAATATAAGATTTGATAATGACTATTCTACATTAGTGATGCCCAACAGAAAAGCATGTGTGCCACTTGTTAAAAGTTTAAAGAACAACAATATTAAAGCACAAATCTTGTTTCCAGCAAAAATAAGGATTCACCTTCTAGAAGGAAAGAAGATTTTTAACCCTTGCAAGATGCAATGGACTTTATTCCAAAAAATAAATCAAAGAAAAAACAGAAGAAATGGACTGGAATCTATCAACTTCTTTGAAGAGAAATGCACAAAGAGATGGTTGGTTAATAAAAGAGGAAAACACTAAAACAACTGAAGGACAAATGAAGATCAATGTATTTCACTGTTATGAATTTTTATTAATTTAAATAAGTGCTTGAATACTTATGACCAGGTCCTACATATTACTTTTTACAAGGTAACTCATTTATATCTTTCTTTCCATACTTCAAATGGTTACCAGTTCTCTTTCTAAAATGTTAGGGTTTGAGTCTTTTAGCTATATATGAATTTAAAGCCACATATTTTCACTTAGAGTTTAAAAGGTTAAACTATTCATCTTATTAAAGTTAATCATTATTATGATGAAACTTAGGTTAGGTAGCAGCACACTTTTGGATGTCTTGGCATAGTTGAGTAATGTACTATTAAATATAATACAATATGCAACAAATGACACTAAAGAGGCATGTTAAATTACATTTGGGGTTCGTAAAATGGTCCAGTAGTATGCTACTGATAGAATGCTTGACATTCAATAGCACTCAGTAAAGACATTGGTGGTGGTTTGGAGGGGTTTGAGGGATTGATATGCAGCGTGGGGGTGACTTGGATTCACTTGTGAGCATTTTTGTGTGAATTGCAACTGATGGATTGTTCATTTTCAAGCCCTTACCTTGAAAACCAGCTTGAAACAATTTAGAATCATGAACACTTTGGTGATGCTGCAAGAGTTCTAAAATTCTGAGAACTGTCCAGGTTACTTCTTCCTGTCTAAAAGTAAATAATCATAATATTTGAATCATATGCTAATATGTCAAAAAATACACGTTAGATAAAAAGCAAAAGCAGTGAATTACATTCTAAACCACTGTCAGTTATTACATAGTTTTGAATGCTTGCTGCTGATAGTATACTTGACATGCAATAGCACCCAGGAAGGTTATACTATGCTATTAACAAAGTATAAAATATATAGTTTATTACATGTATATAAGTTATTATTGGAATGTTATCCAATAACTAGAGTAACATTCACACTTTTACAAGTTAAACCTGGATCACACATAACTGTCATTCTTTTAATGCAAGTTTATATGCTATGTCTCCTTTAAGAAAAGACAGTCTGCTTTATATTAAACATCTCGTACAAAGAGTGGTTACTGAATCATTAAATTGTATTTATTTAAATATAATAGGTTTTCAGTGGTTAACATACTTTGAAATGTTTTTTTCTTTTTTTAGTGGTTTGGAAGTGTGTGAGGGATTGATGTATAAAATAGAGGTGACTTTGATTCACTCATGAATGTTTTGGTGTGAATTGTAGCTGATAAACTGTTCATTTGCAAGCACTTGTCATGAAGACCAGATTGAAGCAGCTTGATTTGAATCATGAACACTTTTGTGATGCTGTCGGAGTTCTAAACTTCTAAGAACTGTCCAGGTTACTTCTTCCTGTCTAAAAGTAAATAATCCTAATATTTTGAATCACATGCTAAGCTGTCAATGAATACAAGTTAGATAAAAACAAAAGACAGTGAACTCATTCTAAACTACTGTCAGTTATTACATAGTTCGAAATGCTTGAAAAGGATAGTTTATATACTAACCTACAGAATGACACTTCTGATAAAAAGAAAAATATGATTGTGTTTCTCTGTTATTGTCTCTTTTTAATGTTAACAAAGCTTAATGTGTCAGAACAATTTATTATGGAAAGTTTGAATCTTAAAAGGGAAGATTTTTCAGATGTTTTTTCAGATACTATTAGACATAACATTTAACGGAAAAAAAACAGGACTGATTCTAACAGTAGTACTAGATTAAACAGTATCAAAATATATAAGGGTAAATATAAATGTTCTATTATATGAAACTCTACACTAGAATTATAACTAAAATATAAAACCTGGGAATGTAGTAATAGTACAAGATATAGTATCAATCGTGTAGCTAGAGTTT
The DNA here is from genome assembly GCF_019279795.1 of Protopterus annectens. NCBI lineage: Eukaryota > Metazoa > Chordata > Ceratodontiformes > Protopteridae > Protopterus > Protopterus annectens. The sequence goes on along the minus strand of NC_056737.1, from coordinate 493,732,348 downwards.
ATGCTGCCCACGGCTCTCTTTGAGTTTGCTGCCCCTCCCCCTCACAATCATGGTCAAGTGGGGCCTTCCCATACACAGCACCCCCCCACAGACGATCCAGTGTCCCATTGCTTGGTTATTTCTCCCCATTTACCATAAACACTGTAATGTGCATACTGCTTTATGCTTTACTTCTACAATGATTATTTGGATTTCATGTAAAACTTTTATTTTAAATTTTATAGCACAAACACTGGGGTCTATATTACATAGTCGAAGTTCTGTAACTCCGAACACCTAATGGTTGAACCATTATGTTCGAAGTTACAGAACTTCGAGTATGTAAAAAAAAATAACTACACAACGGACAAAACAATAACTTGTTGAAAGCAGGGGGCAAGCACCCCTGCACCCCCCCCCCCACATCTCCGCAACTTAAATATACCAACTCTGAGGTCGCACCACATTGAAGTGAATGGAAACCTCCACTTACAAAGATTTCCATTCAAATGCTCAACCTTTTACAAATTCAAACGTATGGTCTCGACCATATGTGGTTCGAACTTGCACAAGTTTGACTACATGATAGGAATCCCAAACACTGATAGATATCTGCTAAACAAAGCAATACAGTCTCACAATAAAAACAGAGTTAGCATTAAAATTTCTCTGTCCTTGAAGCTCACATTCATTGAAACAGCATTGAAACCCACATTCAAAGAAAATGCATCTGGCCAGTGGAGGATAAAGTTTACCTTTGGGCTGTTTTCAAATCATAGGCACACATATTTAGGACCATGCAAACATACATGTGTTCTTTGATTCACCTTTCTGATTGTATTAAATTATATTCCTTGTATAATACAAAACACACTGTAACAAGTGTGCTAACTTTATTATTTTGAATATTTTTCCATTACGCAATGAAGCAAAATGTATGAACCAATAATGACAAAGCTGCCCAGTTCAGAACATTTCCATCATAAAAGTCTACTCAAACTTCTGTCATTACAATCCACCAGTATCAGTAAATATGCACAATCTTTGCAGAAGTAAGTAATCTAAATAATTCCACATTAAAAAGAGAGCTGTAACTAATGAAGAGGTTGCTGCTACCAAACAACTTTATATTTCATTGTTTCATCTACAAAATAAAGTGCATGTTGCCCTTGAAGAATAAATTGCCTATGTTCCATTAAACAAATGATAAGATAGTAATATTGCAATAGGGAATGGATGGCAGACTGATAACATGTTCGTAGTTACTAGGTATCTCTTCTAAAGGATAACATTCACAAGACTGCAGCATCCACTCCCTTTAAAGTACAACAGAATATCAGCAATCAATCAATATACTGTGGGAATAGAACTCATGGCCTTCTGCATCTAAAGCAAACACACTTCCTGTTGTGCTACTAACAATGCACTCAAACTTGGCATAAGCAGCACTAAACTTCTCTTCCCCTGAAGCTCTCATCTCCTTGTAAAAGTCACTTGACACTCAACTAAATCTCTAAACTTTGCAGCAGAAGAAATCTGGAAAAAGACAAAAAATATTGGGGGGGGGGGGCAAAGGCCCAAAACCAGGGACGTATTTTAAACATTGCTTGTATATTAGAAAGTTGCTGGAAAAAGTGTTTTATTTTACCATGTGTTCCCTGAAAGATAGGAAGACTGAAACTTAAATGGCATTATTTAGTGAATTCAGTTCTCACTGATTTTACCAGAAAACCAAAAATTTTAAGAAGAACAGACCAAAAGTATGAGCCAAACATTCCAGACATTCTGTGAAAATTTGGACAGTTGAGAATCACAAGTAGTGGTATAGGTAGACAATTCAGGCACTTGTTTCCTGTACCTAAGGTACAGGGTTTGAGCCTGAGTAGCACTAACCATCAGGTATACCTAACAGGGCATTTCACACACACACACACACACACACACACACACACACACACACACACACACACCAGCAGAATATAATCACACACACATACACACACCAGCAGCAGAATAATCACACACACCAGCAGCAGAATATAATCACACCCACCAGAAGCAGAATATAATCAATCACACACACACACACACACCAGCAGCACAATATAATCACACACACACCAGCAGCAGAATATAACCACACACAGGAGCAGAATATAATGAATGAAATTGATTAAATTGCAGTAGAATACATAGAACAGCAGAATAATTGGGCAGACATCACACAAAATGAATTAAATTGCAGCAAAACACTTGTGCACAGTAAATAGGACAGGCAGTAGTAAGAACCCCACAAATCAAACAAATGTAAGCAACAATAAGAAAACTCTCCTTACTTGGAATAGGCAAACCTGTATTTTAAAATTATGCAGGTGAGCAGACTGGAAGAAGAAGAAGTCTAACACACACACAGATGTGATGCTACAGGACCATTCTTAAATTAGAACACCCTTAAAATTATTTTCCTTTTTTTATTAAAACTATTAAAGTAGATAGTCTTAAAAGTGCTGCCCGGGGTGGACTGCCCCTCTCCCCCTCCCTAGCTATGCCAATGCATAGTATGCAAACAGAAATAGAAAGAGATAAGAATAAGTAAATATGTATATATTTAAAGAATATAAACATACCTACAAGGGTGGGAGGTTGGTATAGTGGTTAAGGTGTTTCCTTAGAGACACAAGGTGCAGGGTTTGATTTTCACGTGAGGTAATTGGTTGGGCATGGAATGGCCAGCAAAGAAAATTAGTCTGGTGTTAATTTAAGAACTTATGATCCAATGAACAACTTTACACATAATAAATAAAGCAGAAAAAAATATAAAATCACCTGTCCAATAAATATGAAAATAACTGACTTCTTCCCTATAGTAGACTAAGGAGATAATGTGAGATACAGGGAAAGATGACTGTAGAGTTATTCAATTTGGTAAACTTAAACATTCTAACACCTGTTTAACTTTTCTTATTCATAATAACTTACTGACAGGCTTTTTAAAATGATGCATAGCAAAAATATGACACATTAATATGAATCAGACACATGAGCTAAGCTTTCTTAATCTAATGTTGAGTTTGAGAGGAAATTTCTGTCATTTTCAACAAACTAAGAATACATTATTCCATAGAATGGTTTAGGGTTATATCATTAGGTAATTTTTTATTTGTTTCAAAAGTTTTGTCCATAACTGAATATTTCATATTGTTATATATAAAGTATATAATAGATTATTTTTTTAAACAAAAATAAATGTATTAAATTATCATGTATGACATATGCAATTTTACATTTGTATCAATGAACAACAAACTACATTAACACATTTTGTACATAAATGTGATTTCATTACACCTGTGTTTTTTTTCTCTTATACAATTGTCTGATTTTTAATGCATATCTATTCATATTAATGGACTGAATAATCCAGTAAAGAGGGAAAGTCTGTTCAAATACTTACAGTGACATAAAGCTCAAAAAGTATTTCTACAGGAAACACATTTACTTAAAAATGTAATTAAACATTTATTAAAGAATTATTTAGTTTTAGCAGGTTCTAGCTTTTGAGCTAAAAGAAGAGGCACCCTCATTTTATGGAAGAACTCACCAGTAATGCCTAAAGTAAAAGATACCTATATTGATAAAAATGGTATGTTAAGCATTGTTATAACTGAGTGGAAATGAAAAATATATGCATTGGTGACCTCTTATTGGATTCCAGGGGTTAGAGCTAAAGATGCAAAAAAATACTTAGACACTATAGCTTATTACATGAAAGGTGAAGTCATAATGGCTGGTGATTTTCATTGTTTTTTATCAGACAAAGATTCCACTGCAGATTGGAAGCTGAGAATCACATCTTCAGCCAAACAGCTAATGGATTTTTAACACCTAATGAATTTAAAGGATATCTATGAGCTAAAGAAAACAAACTCACTTCAATGTGCCTATTATTCATATAGATATGGAACACAACCAAATATTGATAACATTTTTGTCTCAAAAAATGTGTTCCCACATATCAGAGAAGTTTCAATAGTTTCATGTCCATTATCAGACCATGATGCTATAATCTGTAATATAATTTTAAAAACTGGCAATCTAATATATTACAGGAGATTAGCAGTGTACATTATTAAAATAAAATAATTCAAGGATTGGTATGTTAAACAGATCAAACATTTCTTAGAAATAATCATGAATGGTGAAGTTACTGACATTGTCCTTTAGGATTCACTAAAGGCTTACTTAAATGGAAGAGTTACAAGCTGGTATATTAGTAAAACAAGAGAATGGGGCAAAGAAATGAATGCACTACAGGCTAAATAGACACATTTTAAAGTTAAATCTAAAACCAAATGACATTATCAGTCAGACTGAACTTAGAAACTTAAATGCAAAATATGCTAAAATTATAAATCATAAAGTTTGAAAAAACCTGGAAAAACTTATAATTTAGGCATAGTTAGTAAACCCTTTAAGCTTGCATAAACTTGCTCTTATATCAAAGAAAATGAATACATTAAATCATATCAAAGAAATTCTAACATATATAAATAATACAAAAGAAAGTAGAACATATATTAAAGGTAGTCTTGAGGGCTTTCAAATATTTTATGAAACTATAAATAATAATACAAATAACCTAGATAATGGTGATATAGTTGAAACTTTTCTAAGGGAAAATACAAATAATAAATTAAAAAGTGAACAAATAAAAAAATAGCAGACCATTCACTTTAACAGAAATAAAAGAGCAAATAAAAACATTAAAAAATAAGAACAACTGTGCAAAATACTACCAGATGATGCAGTTAAAATATTAGATAAGGTCTAATAGGTAGAGAAATAAAAATAACGGCTTAAGTCCCATAGTCCCTTATATCACCTATTTTAAAACAAGACAAGGATACTGCAAAGTGTTCATCATACAGAGCCATTTCATATTTAAATGTGGACTATAAGATGCTCACATAGATCGGTAGATAGTAATCTCTCCTTTGATAATCATATTACCAAGGTGATTAGGAAATCCTTCTATGTGGCCCACCTAATCACAAAAGGGGTCGCATCTAGAACAAAAGAGGTTATTGTGCCCCTCTACTCATCACTCATCAGACCCATCATAGAGTACAACACCCCCCATACACACATACACCTACCTAACTACACTAAAAAAACAAAACAACACACAAACAACATAACACACACACACTCACCTACCCTAACTATAAGCAGGGGACAAGCCCTCCACACCCCCCTACTTATGTATACTAACTCCGAGGTCACAGTAAACACACAAACACACAAAAAACACCACTACACACACTCACACACACTAAACTCCCTAGCCAATACCCTTACACAAACACCACTTACCTAAAACCCCAGATAAATCCACAAACCACACTACATATCATGAATGTGGCAACATGATAGCAGATTCGATATTTCCAAATTCGACATAGTGCAGTTTTGCATAACTGCACCTTAACATATTCAGTCTCGAAGTACTGTAATGTGACATTCCAGTACTTCAAATTTCTAGTGCATCTATATATATATATATATATATATATATATATATATATATATATATATAGATAGATATATAGATATATATATATATTTATACCATTTTCTGATGAAGTTCCATATACCGAATAAAGGAACAAAAGCACTAAACTACCGATTTGTAGTGTGTTTTTTATGGGTCTGGTGGAAAGTTGCATTTTTCACATATATATATATATATATATATATATATATATATATATATATATATATATATATATATATATATATATATATATATATATATATATATATATATATATATAATCATCAGCCCCTTTTTTCCCATTTTTCTACATGGGGTCGGGGTGTCGTGTTAACTGTCGCCAACTCTCTCGATTCAGTGCCACACTCCTGCCTTCTTCAACATTCATGCTTGACTGTCGCAGATTGTCTTTCACACAATCCATCCACCCTTTTGCTGGACATCCTTGCTTCCTCTTACCTTCTTCCTGTCTGTCCCAAATCTTTCTCACCAGATTGTCTTCTGCTTTTCTACACATGTGCCAAAACCACCATAATCTGTTCTCTTTGATCTTTTCTGCAATTGGTACTATTTTGGCTTCTGCCCTTATGTCATCATTTCTTCGTCTGTCTCACAGTGTGCATCTCATCACCTTTCTTAGGCACTTCCTTTCCATCACCTCTAGTTTCTTCAACTATTCTGCCTTTATTGGCCAGATTTCTGTACCATACAGTAGTATTGGTCACACCACTGTCTTGTACACCTTACTTTTCAGCTTCTTTGGCATTCTTCTGTCATAGAATACACCTGATACTCTGTGCCAGCTGGCTGCAGCCCCTCTGATTCTAGCTTTGACCTCTTCATTCAGACTACCCTTCTCCTCAACTACTCCTTCCAGATACTTGAAGCTGTTTACCTGTTCCGCTATCTTCCCTTCTATCTCTATTCTCAACTTCTTCTGATTTCCCCAATTTGCTGCCATTACCACCATCTTATCTGTGCTTAGTTTCATCCCATGTGCCTTCAGATTTGCATTCCATTCTCCTATCCTTTGCTGAAGTTCTAGCTCAGAGTCTGCCTGTACTGCCACATTGTCTGCAGACAGCAACTTTGTTGATCTGTCCCCTTCAACCTGTTTGCTAATATAGTCCATCACCAGTATGAACAGCAGTGAGCTCAGAGCTGAACCCTGATGTACACCCACTCCCACTGGAAACCCCTCTGTGAAGGCTGAACACTGTTCATACTTGAGTCATTGGGTCCTTGTACATAGCCTGCACTAATTCTACCAATGTTTCTGGGACTTCAAACCACTGCAGTACTGCCCAGATCAGCTTTCTTGGGACCTTGTCATATGCTTTCTCCAAGTCTAGGAATGCCCAGTTGGACTCTGTCCTCATCTCTAGCTTCTTCTCAAGTATCTGTTTCAATGCAAACATTGGGTCAGTTGTGTTGCATCCTGATCTGAATCCAAACTGCTAATCTGCCATCTTACATTCTACTACTCTGCATATCCATTTATCAATCACCCACTCTAGATCTTTCATGCAGTGTGATAGGAGTTTGATGCTTCTGTACTGACCACAGTTGTGGATGTCCCTTTGTTCTTGTACACTGGCACGAGTATGCTTATTCTCCAGTCATCTGGCATACGCCTTTCTCTCCACACTGCTATTAATACCCTCAGGAGCCATTTTCCCCATCTCACCCAGCATGTTTATCATATTTGCTGTGACCTCATCTGAGCCTGCTGCTTTCCCTGACTTCATTAATGCTGTTCTTACTTCTTCTAGGGTGGGGTCCTCTTCTTCTCTCATCATACACTGTTTCTAGGGCAGTACAGCTTCTGTGGGGTTTTCTTCATTCAGAAGCTGCTGGAAATACTCCTTCCATCTGCCTTTGATGTCCTGTGGGCTGGTGATCAGGTTGTTGCTGGCATCCCTTATGAAGGGTGTTTGACTATCTTCTTTATCTTTCTGTCTTTGCCTTGCAACCTGATACAATTTCTTTGTGCCCCTTACTGAGTCACTTTCCAGAAGTTGGTAGAGTGTCTCCAATGCCCTATTCTTTGCTATTGCAACTTCTTTCTTAGCTTTTTTGTTAGCCAACCAGTAGTCCTCCCTAGCCTGGTCAGTCTTTTCTGTCTCACACTTCTTCCTGCACTCCCTTTTTCTTTTGATGACTTCCTGGACTTCTGCATTCCACCACCAGCTTTCCTTATGTACCTTATTTCCATACCTGGGTCAGCCACATATCTTTTCTATAGTCCTAACACATGTTGGTTTTATGCGTGCCATTCTTCTTCAACTCCACCTATTTCCTCCTCTTCTTGAGGTGCTAGAGCCTGAATAATTCCTTGAACTGTTGTACTTTCTCTCCAGTCAACTTCCATGTCTTCAGCCTGGTCTCTGTTGACCATAGAGCCTTCTCTAACCACTGCTTGCAGCTGGAAATGGTGGACATGGATTCTGTAATATAATTTTAAAAACTGGCAATCTAATATATTACAGGAGATTAGCAGTGTACATTATTAAAATAAAATAATTCAAGGATTGGTATGTTAAACAGATCAAACATTTCTTAGAAATAATCATGAATGGTGAAGTTACTGACATTGTCCTTTAGGATTCACTAAAGGCTTACTTAAATGGAAGAGTTACAAGCTGGTATATTAGTAAAACAAGAGAATGGGGCAAAGAAATGAATGCACTACAGGCTAAATAGACACATTTTAAAGTTAAATCTAAAACCAAATGACATTATCAGTCAGACTGAACTTAGAAACTTAAATGCAAAATATGTTAAAATTATAAATCATAAAGTTTGAAAAAACCTGGAAAAACTTATAATTTACGCATAGTTAGTAAACCCTTTAAGCTTGCATAAACTTGCTCTTATATCAAAGAAAATGAATACATTAAATCATATCAAAGAAATTCTAACATATATAAATAATACAAAGAAAGTAGAACATATATTAAAGGTAGTCTTGAGGGCTTTCAAATATTTTATGAAACTATAAATAATAATACAAATAACCTAGATAATGGTGATATAGTTGAAACTTTTCTAAGGGAAAATACAAATAATAAATTAAAAGTGAACAAATAAAAAAATGGCAGACCATTCACTTTAACAGAAATAAAAGAGCAAATAAAAACATTAAAAATAAGAACAACTGTGCAAAATACTACCAGATGATGCAGTTAAAATATTAGATAAGGTCTAATAGGTAGAGAAATAAAAATAACGACTTAAGTCCCATAGTCCCTTATATCACCTATTTTAAAACAAGACAAGGATACTGCAAAGTGTTCATCATACAGAGCCATTTCATATTTAAATGTGGACTATAAGATGCTCACATAGATCGGTAGATAGTAATCTCTCCTTTGATAATCATATTACCAAGGTGATTAGGAAATCCTTCTATGTGGCCCACCTAATCACAAAAGGAGTAGCATCTAGAACAAAGAGGTTATTGTGCCCCTCTACTCATCACTCATCAGACCCATCATAGAGTACAACACCCCCATACACATACACCTACCTAACTACACTAAAACAAAACAACACACAAACAACATAACACACACACACTCACCTACCCTATCTATAAGCAGAGGACAAGCTCTCCACACCCACCTACTTATGTATACTAACTCGAGGTCACAGTAAACACACAAACACACAAAACACCACTACACACACTCACACACACTAAACTCCCTAGCCAATACCCTTACACAAACACCACTTACCTAAAACCCCAGATAAATCCACAAACCACACTACATATCATGAATGTGGCAACATGATAGCGGATTCGATATTTCCAAATTCGACATAGTGCAGTTTTGCATAACTGCACCTTAACATATTCAGTCTCGAAGTACTGAAATGTGACATTCCAGTACTTCGAAATTCTCTAGTGCATCTATATATATATATATATATATATATATATATATATATATATATATATAGATATATAGATATATATATATATTTATACCATTTTCTGATGAAGTTCCATATACCGAATAAAGGAACAAAAGCACTAAACTACCGATTTGTAGTGTGTTTTTTATGGGTCTGCTGGTAAGTTGGATTTTTCACATATATTTATATATATATATATATATATATATATATATATATATATATATATATAAATATATATATATATATATATATATATATATATATATATATATATAATCAGCCCCTTTTTTCCCATTTTTCTACATGGGGTCGGGGTGTCGTGTTAACTGTCGCCAACTCTCTCGATTCAGTGCCACACTCCTGCCTTCTTCAACATTCATGCTTGACTGTCGCAGATTGTCTTTCACACAATCCATCCACCCTTTTGCTGGACATCCTTGCTTCCTCTTACCTTCTTCCTGTCTGTCCCAAATCTTTCTCACCAGATTGTCTTCTGCTTTTCTACACATGTGCCAAAACCACCATAATCTGTTCTCTTTGATCTTTCTGCAATTGGTACTATTTTGGCTTCTGCCCTTATGTCATCATTTCTTCGTCTGTCTCACAGTGTGCATCTCATCACCTTTCTTAGGCACTTCCTTTCCATCACCTCTAGTTTCTTCAACTATTCTGCCTTTATTGGCCAGATTTCTGTACCATACAGTAGTATTGGTCACACCACTGTCTTGTACACCTTACTTTTCAGCTTCTTTGGCATTCTTCTGTCATAGAATACACCTGATACTCTGTGCCAGCTGGCTGCAGCCCCTCTGATTCTAGCTTTGACCTCTTCATTCAGACTACCCTTCTCCTCAACTACTCCTTCCAGATACTTGAAGCTGTTTACCTGTTAGTATAGCCCACATGTTAAAGTTAAAGACATTTGAGAGATGAAAAGAATTTAAGTTTTTTTTTTTTTATTTTAAATTTAAATGGTAGGTTATATGTATTTAGATAGGAATGTATTTTTAAAGTATTTAGATAACACATATAGGCTACTTGAATATTTTTATTTATTTATTTATTTATTCTTTTTTGGAGCCGATCCTTCTATCATTTACTATTTTCCAGCAGTTTTTAAATATGATTTGTTTATGCATGTATACAGTATGAGGACATGCCTTTAAATTGTTTACCTGGGGCTAGTGATCACATGACCAGCCTCTTTTTTTTACATTTAAGAAGTATTCTATTTTTAAAGATTATGTCTGAAGATGTTTTTAAAGATTAAATAAGAAAATGCTTACATTGCATTAAAATGATGTGAATATTAACACGGCTGTGTTTTTGTCCTTTAGGCTCAGCTTTTGCTTTCTGTTTTCATTTTATTTTTTATTCTGTGCATTTTTTTAAATCATATTTGTTACAAATGTATAAAATTCTTAAGTTAGATTTCACATATTTAGACAATTCCTATTGAAACTACTAATCAAAAATTAATAATGAACACTTCTCTGAAGAATGCAAAAAATTAATATTAAAATCTACAGTTAAAACTACATCTTCATTAAACTGGAAATTTTTCACATGGAAATTTTCACACAGAGCTGTTGTCACTCCTAACAAAATTACAATAATGTATAAATCAAATAGAGTGAAATGCTAGAGATGTGATTCTGAAATAATAGCTGATTGGACACATAAGGCATATGAATGTGAAGTCATGTGCCCTTTTTGGAAAGAAATTAAAAACTTTATTCAAGCTTTATGGTCAGATAGATGTAATCATTCTAAATGTTTAGTTTTATTTAATGCTCCAGTTCCTGAGATAATTCCAAAAACCGTAGTGCCACTTCTTGGTTTATTATTGTTATAGCCAGAAAAGTGATTACTAAAAATTGGAAAAATAAAGTTACCCCATCTAGTGTTGAATTTATTAGTATGGCAAAAATTGGTTGCAGTAGTAAATTGCTTACTATAAAGATGAGAACTTCTAATATTACATATTCATATAAATCTTGGCTTAAGCTTAAAGACTTGCTTGAAAAATATTAATCGTTGATGATGTATAACTTTGACATCTTGATCAGCTGTGGACCTATGTAAATAGTTATTTTTTTGTTTTATAATTGATTTGTTTATTTATTGTTTTAAAACCAAATTAAAAAATAAAAAAGGGCTGGTATACAAATGGCTTAAGAGAGATTCATTTAAACCAAAAGTGAAATAATTAATAATGGCAGCTTAAGATAGTAGACTATACACACAACATGGTTCTCAAAATGTGAAGACAAAGTAGGGGATGCTGCCAAAATGTAGATTTTGCAACACAGAACTAGAAACAGTTGTCTTGTTGCAAGGTAAGATATGCTTTTGGTTGAGGATTTTGCATATTTCAAGATGCAACAATGAGACAAAGCTGTCAATCTGGAGATTATACAAACATTGTAACATACAGGTAGCTGAGAGGAACTGGAAACAGGTAACACAAAGAAATACTGAAAATGAAGTAATATTGATATATGATCATCCAGTATTCAAGTTTTTATAACATAACTGTTGCCTTAAATTCCTTTTCTTCTTGTCTACAAAACTAAGTTGTGAGCCTATAACATCTTTCATTTTGGTAGAGGAACATAAAATAGACCATTTTTTGATCATCTTCCTTCTCTTACTACAATGTGTATAATATTTAATGCAATACCAAATTTTAGATTCAGAAGTAGGTATTCCATATATTTGTTTGTTAGTTAACTGTTCTTCAGAAAAATAAGATCTAGCTGCACTACTGCTCTCATTTAATACCCTCTTATTTTTTTTATAAGAGGTCTACTTTATAACCCCTTTCATTTAATTCAGAGTATGTCACTTCATCTGTGTTAAGCAATCATCACGCTTAGTATTCAGCCTGTTAGCTCTAAAAAGCTGATTATGAACTATACCATTGTCAACATAATTAGGCTGCACACTGCTCCCGTGTAAATATAGAGATGTCTGTTCATATTTTCTATACATTTTTGTACCTAACTTCCCATCTTGAAGAAAAATATTTATGTGTAAAAAAATTAATACTATTAGTGGATTGTCTTTTCTACAAACCTACAAGATTTTTGAACAAACAGGGAATATGGACTGCTCCATTATATCCTTAAAAAGACAAATGGAAGACAAATGAGAAAAAGAAGAAAATAAAGAGCTTTCCTTTGCCCTTTTCTTTATTTACAAAGGAAATAACAAGATGTCAATGACTTTTTTATGCAAACAAGCTTAGTTTTACTTCTTTACATATCTTTACCAGCAAAACATGAAATAACAATGTCCTCAACTATAGCATAAATAGGAATCAGAAAATCGACAAGCAGTCGGCTAATGTAAGGTAATGCAATTCCTTTTCGTCTGTCTTATGCTTCACTAATTTATAGATAATTAAGAATCATTTCTAATAAGTCATGACAAAATATTATTAGTTTCCCTTAAGTGAAGCATACAGTATTTAAAATAGTATATGATCTGAAGTGTTGCATGCAGAATCGCTTACTCAAAAATTAATGTATACTTTATATTGGAAGTAGAAAATAGCTGTATTTATTTAATTGATATAAACTCCAGTTACCTACTAAATGGAAACACACATGAGTGACATCTCATACTTTCTTGTTGTAAAAAGGAAAAGACATTAACAATGTTAAATTAAAACCGCTACTTAAATGGTATACTAAAATAAATGACAGATAAACATCTTCACCTAAGTGTGGAAGCAACTCAGTGTAATCATTAACTACAGTAACATTAGAAAAACAACTTCTTCTTTCGGCTTTTCCCGGTTAGGGTTGCCACAGCGGATCATCTGTCCACTCATGATTGGCAGTGGAGCTTTTACAGTGTCGAGTTGCCAGCCCGGCACCCAACCTTCCACAGAAGGCACACACTCACACCTAGGGCCAATTTAGAGTGTCCAATCCACCTACTACATGTCTTTGGGATGTGGGAGGAAACCGGAGCACTCGGAGTAAACCCACACGACCACAGGGAGGACATGCAGACTCCGCACAGAGGGCACCCCATCCGAGAATCGAACCGGAGAACCTCTTGCTGTGAGGTGGCAACGCTAACTGCTGCACCACCGTGGCTGCCCAGTAACAGTAGAAAAACTGTTTCATTAAAACTAATAGTAAAACCTAAAACTGACTGTTTTCCTAGTGCATAGATTTAGATAATATGTTACTGTTCATAGGTTCATAGGTTCATACTAGGCTATCTGCCCTAGGGCATTTATAAGCCTAGCCAGAGTGTGTTTGGCTTTCGCCACCCATTTTAAATTAATTTTGCTATGCCCTTTTTCGAGGTTAGTATACTGTGCCTCTGTCTAACAGTGACACAGAAGTGATACCCGGGGTAAACCTACGATCTCCCATCCACTCATCAAGATTCCTCTTGAAGAGAGTCAATGAGGGACTCTGCCTAACCTGGAATGGGATTTTATTCCAGAGTGAAGGGAGCCTCTGGGTTACGAATCTGTCCCTCCAGCATGTCCTATTTATTTCAGTGCTGAGGTTCAAGTCTCTTGAGTGCGTAGCTCGATGGGATTTGGATTTTCTGAGGTGCAGCATGTCTATTAATTCCGGGTTAGACATGGCTTTATACATCAGGCACAGATTGCCTCTGAGCAAGTGGTATGCCACTGAGTAGAGCTGGAGTTTCTTTAACCGGGCAGCATATGGCATCTGTTTGAGCCCTTTGATCCTCTTGGTGAGGTACTTTTGGGGTCTTTCCAGTTGCTGCAGGTGTCTGGTAAGGTACATCCCAAAAGGGGCATTGTACTCAATTATGGGCCTGATGAGGGATGAGTAAAGAGGTACGATGACCTCTTCTGATCTAGATGTGAATCCCTTCATGATTAGGTGGGCTATATAAAATGTTTTTCTTTTTTTTTTTTTCCATAATAAATTTTTATTGAAATATATTTTCCAAAAACATTACAAAAATACAATAAACATCACACACATAATACACTATAACTACTACAAACCATTTATACAATATCTACATGAAATGCTTCCTATATTTAATATATTCCTAAAATCAGTATCATGCTAATATAATATTGAAGACCTTTTCCCATATTTTCGGGTTATTAATATTTTTGTTAGTTTGTTTCAGAAGTAATTTATGTGCTAGTATATGTTTTATAGCCACAAGCTTACAATTATTCCATGATGTCTTATGTGGTTCTAGCCAATTTGTGGCTATATAGAGTTTCATCAGCAAAAAAATATTCATACAAATAATAGTTTGCAATCTGGAAAGCTCTCTTGGAGGAATGTGTAGAATCATAAATTCCCATGACAGTGTAGAACTTTGATAACCCATCTTTTGCAGTTGTACTTTAAGAGAGTTCCAAAGTTTATATACGCATTTACAACTCCAGAACATATGAAGAAGATCCGCTGTTTGATCTGCACAGTATGGACAAATTGGAGAATTCCTAGGGTTAAATTTATGTAATCTAAGATGTGTGTAATATGCATTGTTCCAAATCATCAATTGCGTGTACATCAGTTTTTGAAAAGAAACTGATTTCCTAGTTATATCAATTGCTTTTAATATCTGATTGTCTGTTACTGTTACTTTGTTTACCCAATACTCTGAAAGCAAAATTTTGTTCTGAAATTTCAAATCCTTAATTAATTTGTATGCAGTTGCTATAAATTTAGTGTCTTGTTGGATAGCTTGCCACAATTCAGAGCACTTATCCACAAATCCGGCTGCAGGTTTAAAGTTCCTAAAGTAGCTCAAGGCAAGTTCTTTAACTTGTCTCATTATAACAGTGTAACTTCTAGGTAGATTCATTTCCTGTCTAATTTGTAAAGCCGATAAGTCAAGTTTTTTAAAAACATCAAATAGAGTCAGATTAAGTATTAATGGAAATTTGCTGAGATCGATCAGCTGATTATTTAGTTTAAAATTAGGATTCTTGTGGAAAGGTTGAAGAACCATCATATATTGCAATAAATCTACGGACTGAAATAAAGTTTACAAAGATGAGACACAGGTTATTATGTGGTCCATGACCCCATATTTTATCAGACTAATTTTGTCCATAAAGGGCAATGCTTTAGGATTTATTTTCCTATCCAAAATATGCTTATGATTCAAGACCACCCACGTTGGTATCCATTTTGTATTCGTTATATCATAATTAGCAATTCTTAAAATTTTATTAGCGTTTACAATCAAATAATATGCTTCAAAGTTTGGTAGCTCAAGTCCCCCTCTTGTTTTAGGGGTCATTAATTTCTCATAAGATATTCTAGTTCTTTTTGGGTTCCAGGTAAATTTAGCTAGATCTTTATGCATTTGTTTAAAAACTGTTTTTGAAATTGATAATTGGGCAGACCTAAATATGTATAACATTCGTGGTAGTATATTCATTTTCACTATTGATACTTTTGCTAATACCGGTAGTTTTAAATTCTTCCATCTGTCACAATCAGCTATTATGTGTTCCCATACTCATTTAACATTATTGTTATAAAAGTCCTTATTATCCATAGAGAAGTTGATACCCAAATATTTAATATTTTCTTTACATGTTAACTTCCCCATCAGGGCCATTAATGAAAAAGGTTTTGGGGTTCTTAACGGAAGATATTCATTTTCTGTAAGTTAATTTTATAATTAGAAACTACGAAAATTCGTTTATGAGCTTTAATATCTTTTCACTGTCGAAATTGGGGTTGTACAATAAATAATAAGATCATCGGCGAATGCTGACATTAATATTTTATTCCTATAAATTATTGGTGCATTATGATACAAATTTTGCTTGATATATAAAAATAGGGGTTCTAGATATAGGTTAAACAATAAGGGGGACATGGGACAACCCTGACGAGTACCATTTTTAATCTGTATTCTGTTAGAATAAGTCCTATTGATGTATAGCATAGTGTATGGATTACTATATAATATTTGTAGTATCTGAATGAATTCTTGGGGCAAGTTAAAATAGGGTAACACATCAAACAAAAATTTATGTCTACTCTATCAAATGCTTTCTGGGCATCTATTATAAGAGCATAGATATTAAAGTTGTTTTGTTTAGCATATGTCATCATATTATGCAGTGTAAGTGTGTTATCGCTAGTTTGTCTAGTTGCCATAAATCCAGCTTGTTCCTTAGAAATTAGATATATCAAAACCTTCTTTAGTCTCGATGCTATAATTGATGTTAAAATTTTCATATCCACATTCATTAGTGCTATTGGTCTGTAATTATCTGGGTTAAGGGGATCTGAATTGGTTTTATGTATGAAAATTGTTTTTGACGCATTGAGGTGGGGTCACTAATTTTATTTTTAGTTATATAATTAAATACATGAGACAATTCTTTTCCCAAACTATCAGCAAACTCTTTGTAAAATTCAGCTGTAATACCATCAGGCCCTGGCGACCTATGTGCTTTCATATGTTGAATTGTATATACTATTTCTTCTTTAGAAATAGGTTTAATCAGGTCACTTTGCAGGCTCTCTTCTAATTTTGGAAAGTTAATTTTTTGCAGAAAACTTTTATTCTGGTTATGTAGAGACCTATCACTTTGCCCCTCATACACCTTAGTATAGATTTTCCCAAAAACATCAACAATATCCTCAGTTTTAGAATATATTGTGTCGTTATACTGAATTTCCAAAATATATCCAGTTGTTTTTGATTGATTTATAATCCTTGCCAGTGCTTTTGATGGTATTTGAACATTATTAGCATATTTCACTAAACACCTATGTTCTTGAAGTGTTAATTTATTATTATGAAGCAAAAAGAGATCCCTTTGAAGCTTCAACATTTCCTCCTCAGTTTGAGCGTTAAAATTCTGAATCAGCTCATTATCAAGTTGTTTTATTCTTATTTCTAGTTTTTGAATATCACTATTATGAATTTTCTTATAATATGAGGCTTTTGTATAAGAAATCCTCTAATTTGAGCTTTAGCTGTCGCCCATTCAATGTCAGGAGTATGTTTTAGAGCTTCAAGCTATCTGTAAATTCTTTCAAATATTTTATAATTCCATCTGCTATCTTTTTTACTTAAAAGATTTGGGTTGAGTGACCAATTATAACCCCTATACCTTCTTGTGTCTTTTAAATCTTTAGAAAATTTTAACGAAATTTTTGAGTGATCTGATAGATGGCAGTATGTATAACCACCACTGGTTCTAAATTCGTTAGTGCTTTAGATATCAAAAGTAATCTATTCTAGCCCACATTTTGTGGCATGGTGAATAGAAGGTGTATTTATTTGCATTATTAATATCTTGTGAATAAGAAAAGGGGTCATATAATTGAAAATCTTCCTTAAAATCATTTAATGCTATCCCGGCCTGCTTATTAAATGCTCTCTGTGGACAAGACCTATCCAACTTTGGATTTTGATAGGTATTCCAGTCCCCACCCACAACAAAATAATAACCATCATATTGTGTTAATATTGGATATAATGATGCTATGAAACTGTGTTGATCATTACATGGGGCATATATATTCAAAAGTAGGATAGGTTTATCAAATGCATTATCCGATAAAATCACATAACACCATCGCCCATTTGGATCCACTTTGGAGTCTAAAATCCTATCATTGTATTGGGTTTTGATAATTATAGCCACTCCTGCACTGTTTGCCCTACCTTCTGATGTCACTAGCTCTCTAATCCAGTTCTTTTTTTCTAATATCATTCCATTGTTCATTCATCAAATGTGTTTCCTGTAGAAATACAAACAGTGCTTTGTCCTGTAATAATATGTGTAGCAACAGCTTTCTCTTCTTCAAGTTCTGGAGCCCTTTAACATTCCATGAGTTCAACTCCCACATTCGCAGGTCTTGGTATCAAATAACAATATAAGAGGGGAATTATCAAATTGACATGTATTGACTGTACACTATATCTGATCTGGAAGCATTTCCTACATCCCGTCCCTAACCAGTGCTTACCCACTTTACCCCTGGACCAGGATTTATATAGGTCTTGTATAAGAGAAAATATAAACAAGGTTAAACACACCAACACATTGAAAAACTTCAGGTAATAACATTTAAAACATTTCCTAAACATACAACCTATATATTCTAGCATATCTACATCAAAGTCTAAACTACATATTCCCTACCAAACACCGCTACTTAACTACAGCTTTGGTTTAACTATTAGTTAAACAAATCTCATTTCTAAGGTTATTACTGTGTAAAGGAAAGTTTTAGTAGATTGGGTACTTATTTTATCCTACTTTAAGTATCTGTTTTGTTGCAATCATTATGTACATAAACTTTTAACAGAAGAGAGGAGAAAGAAAAAAAATAAATGCATCCTACATTTTAAATCTGTACCCTACACAGTGCCTGCCACTCACTGCATATAGTAAAAAAAACAATTTTGGTTCACACCTATAAAAGAAGAAAAAAATAGTAAAAGTACATGTTATTATGTGCTTTAAGTACATACTGTAATGTTATTTAGTTATAAAAAGAACATTAACATATTATTTTCAGTTCTCTTTGTCTTCTCAAGCCAGGAAACCATCAGAAATACTCACGACGGGGGACCTCTTTCACAGCAGGACCACAGGAAGTATTACATCCAAATCGACACTCTCAGTTGAAATCCAGGCATTTCCTGTTTACCACACAATGGAAATAGACCTTGGAGGCCATAAAAGTCTGGAAACCAGACAGCAGACCCTCAGACTAGCATAAACAAACAGTTTTATTGCTTTTTCAGAGGCCTGAACAGTTTAGTGAAGAAACAAAGGATTAGAAAAGCCTTGAGGTAAAATACATGCTGGATCTGACTACAGGAACATGCCAGTCTCAATTGAAGTTCTTTTCAGCCCTCTGATGCAGGTAGAACTTTAAAAACTTTCAGAAACACTTTTTTTGCCTGATTTTTATTGGAAACAGAATATTTAGTGCCATCCACCATAAATGTAAGCATATTGGGGTATTTCATCTGGAATTTAATTTGTTTATCAATCATAAATTTACAGTAATCAGATAAAGACTGTCTAGCCTGCCTTACTTGTAATGGTAAATCTTGAGCCAGAAATATTTTAACATTTTTCCACATAACATAGCCACCATTTTTTTTTTTTGCAGTAAACAGTATTTTGCTAACATCTTGAAAGTTCAATATCTTAACATATACAGGTCTAGGCATAGTAGAAGCTTGTACCTCTCTCAGCGCTCTGTGTGCCCTTTCTATTACAGTCTGTTTCACCCCATCAGCATCATTTAACAGGATTTCAAATATTTGTGTTATGGCTGGTATTAGCTCTGCATACTGGATGTTTTCAGGGATTCCTCTTATAATAATATTATTTCTTCTAGACCTTGCTTCTAAATCAATAAGTTTATTTTGCATGGCTTGTACATCCACATCACATACCTTTGATTTTTTCTCCAGCATGTCAGTTTTGTCCTCTATTTCAGAAATTCTGGTCTCAGTTTTGTCCATTCTCTGAAGCAATTGATTGCATAAAACTCCAAATGTTTGTATTTGTGAGGTCAAGTCATAGAGTCATAGAGTCATAGATTAATACTAGGCTAACTGCCCTCATGGACCATTTCGAGTCTAGCCAATTACCCCCTATGAGAATCAAACCCTGCACCTTGTGCTGCTAAGGTAAACACCTTAACCATTACACCACCCTCCCACCCTAGATTAGTACTAGGCTAAATGCCCTTGCGAGCCATTTAAGCCTAGCCAATTATCCCCTGTGAGATTCAAACCCTGTACCTTGCATTTGTAAGGCAAACACCTTAACCATTAGGCCACCCCCCCCAACAAAACACACCTGTCAGAAGTGGGATTTGAACCCACGCCTCCATCTGGACACCAGAATCCCCATGTTGGAAGGAATTGAATCCTTGAGTCTGGCGCCTTAGACCACTCGGCCATCCTGACACTTTAGAGCTTCCTGTATAGGTAGTAAAGCGTGTTTGATATCCTCCATGTTTAGTGGCTGATCAGTCCTGGATCTAGTTTCTGGTTTCTGTTGTTCATGCTGTCTAGTAATCCTTTGTTTTGTCGCAGTTCCGTCCTTTACTGGCGACTGTAGTTCTGACAACTTTGTCTTAGTAGTAGTTGTTTCCATGGTTCTTCCTTGTTGCAAGATTTTTCTTTCCCCAAGCAGAAAGGCAGAATAAAGAAAGCACATGGTCCTTTGTTTGTTTCTCTCTTCAGAGCAAAGTAATCACTTGTAATCCTGATGGATAAACTTTTTTTCCCCACTTTTTTAACTGATTTAAGATTAGGTCAGTATAAATGCAACTTTTTATCGTCAATTTGATGTTTAAACCTCCTGATATCCACTCAGATCAGAGATTTTCCTCGGGTTAATTGAAGAGCTGCAGTTTAGCAGTGTTTGCAGCGTGGCAGCCATCTTTGAATCCCATAAAATGTTTTTCTAACCACTTTGGCCATGTGGTTTCCAAATGAGAGATTGCTATCAACTTGGGTCCCCAGGTCCCTAATTACTTCTTCTGTACTTAATGGATTACCACCTATGTGGTAATTTGTGGGCACTTTGTTTTTGCCAAAGGGGATGACTATACACTTTTTGGCGTTTAGCTTGAGGCTATGGCTCTGGCACCAGTTCTCTGTTTCTATGAGGCCCTTTTGGAGGAGGCTTGTGTCAGCTGGAGAGTCGATTATGGTGCCCAGTTTGCAGTCATCTGCGAACTTGGTCAGCCACAGTCCTTCCGTGTTGGCCTGTACCTCCGAGAAATATATACCAAACAAGAGAGGTCCCAGGACTGAGCCTTGTGGGATGCCACTTGTAACTGGTTTGGAGTCTGACATGGCTCCAGCAATTCTAACCATGTGGGTTCTGTCCTTGAGCCAGTTTGCAACCCATCTAGTGACATAGGGGTTTATATTTAAGCTGGTGAGCTTATCTATAATGCCCGAGTGGGGTATTGTATCAAAGGCTTTTGCGAGGTCCAGGTAGGCTGTGTGGACCACCTTCCCCTCGTCAATGGCCTTGGTGACTGTTTCAAAGAAATCAACCAGGTTTAAGAGGCAGGATCTGCCCTTAACAAAGCCGAACTGGGTAGGATCCAGTGTCTGTAGGTCCCCAATATCTTTATTTATGAGGTCCATTATGATCCTTTCCATATCTTTGCAGAGCAACCTAGTCAGGCTTATGGGGCGATAGTTTCCAGGATCCGTTGAGGCACCACCTTTGGGGAGAGGGACCACTGTTGCTGTATGCCACTCTTTGGGTACATATCCTGTAGTAAGGCTGAGATTGAACAGTAGTTTTATGTTTGGGTTTAGCTCTTCTTGGAGTTCATGTAGGACGCAGCCCGGGACACCGTCTGGTCCCATTGATGCTTTATTTTTTGCTTTGGAGAGGGCAGCTCTTACCTGAGCATCTGTGATGTCAGGGGGGCAGCACTCTGCTGGGATAGATATTTGCCCTTTTGGTGGGGGGGGGAGAAGTTTGCGCTGAACCTGTCAGCTAGGATGTTGGCAATGTCTGTGGGTTTGGTGTATTTTATTTTGTCATTTTGGACTAATTCTGAGCATATCTGGGAATTCCCACCCAGGTTCCTAACATAACTAAAGAAAGCCTTGTGATTATCCTTAGTGTCCTGTGCAATTTTTCTCTCGAAGCTGGCCTTAGACGATTTTATGAGTGCCCGTAGTTTTTTGCTAATACTGATCAGGGATGCCTTCCCTTTTTGGGATTTCGCTCTATCATGTAGTAGCTTCCTCCTTCTATTGTATAGTTTGTTTATGGCTGGGGTCCACCAGACAGGACGTCTGCCTTTAGAGGATTGGGTCTTGGTTTTATTTGGGATTGCATGATCCATGCATTCCTGAAGGTGTTCATAGAATGCGTTTATAAAGGATTCTGCGGTCTGGGCCGTATTTTCCACAGGGTCGGGGGCTTTGAAGGATTCCACCTCAGTTTTGAGGAGTTTGAAATTTGCTTTAGAGAAGTTTTTCACTGTGGTTTTCAGGGCTGGGGGTGGAGTCGGGATGTGAGTATCCAGTGAGATTAGTTTATGGTCTGATCTTACCAGTGAGGATACACTTCTGGTCTGGAGCATAGAGTCCCCATGTTGGTGATGATCAAGTCCAGTATGTTTTCCCCTCTTGTGGGAGTGGTAACAAGTTGTTCCATAGCATTTGAGTTTATAAATTCTAGGAACCTTTGGGCTAGGGTGTTGGAGCTAGAGTAATGCTCCCAGTCTATGTTTGGGTAGTTGAAGTCACCCAATATAATGGTGTTTGGAGAGACCCTCATATTTTCCAGTGTTCTCAGGAAGGCCGAGTGGGGTTCCTGGGTTTGGGAGGGTGGTCTGTAGCAGGCTATAAACTGGAAGGCAGTTTTTACTCACTGTTAGTTGCACATAGATAGTCTCTGATGCTTCGTGCTGTGCCACCAACCTGGAAGTGTGGGTATCTTTGATGAATATTGATACTCCCCCTCCTTTTGTGGTTCGGTCCAAATTTGCGGCCGAAAAGCATGGTATGAGGTATAACCTGTTAGTGCTGGGGTGCTCTCGAGAGCCTTGAACCAGGTTTCTGTTACTGCACAGATATCAATGTTCTCCATGCTAAGGAGAGTTTTGAATGCGTGCATCTTGAGGTTTAGACTTCTGGCGTTGAGTAGCATTAGTCTTAGTTTCTTATCCCTTGTGATACCTATGGAGGTGGCTTTGTCTTTTGAGCCTTGCCTAAAAAAGGCACTATGGGGGTAGCAAGAGCCTTTGCCAATAACTGAAAGCCCAGGGGTGACAGGTGCAAGCTGTCCCTAGTGAAGCATCATGGCTTGTCGAGCATGTCATCCCAGGCTGACAGGCATTGGATCCCCTTTGAATGACACCAATACTTAAGCCAATTGTTGAAATCGATCATCTTGTCTTCATATTGTGGCATCATTCTTGGTGAGGGTAAGATGCTACTCAAGGTCAGGGTCATACCGGCCTGGGCTACATGCTCAGAGAGCTCCTCTATGTCTCTTTTCATGTAGTCCAGGGAGGTACGTCTCAGGTCATTCACACCAGCATGGACAATGACTGAGTCATATTTGTACTTGCCTTGGAGTGACCTGAGTGCTTGTGTTATGTGGCGGATCCTAGCGCCCAGCAGGCAGCTCACCGTGACCTTCTCCTTGTTCAGCCTGGTGAGCGGGACGTCAGTGGGCCTGACGATAGAGTCACCTATTACAAGTGTATCAGGTGTGTTGTTTAGCCTTAAGGGCTGTGACTGTTTGGCACACTGGCTTTGTGAGCTATGTGTTGCACGTGTTTTGTTTTGGGGTAGCGGTTGCTTGGGTGTCTGCTTTGGAGGTCTCTGCTGCTTAGGCAGATTTTTATTTAGAGCCTCCAAGTATGTATTTGTGTGTTTATGTGTTTGGTTTACTGTCGTGGTAGGTCTATGTGAGACTGGAATTGTAGTGAGTGTGGTTTCCTTCTCCTCCTGACTGGTTTCGCCAGTACTGAGTTAAGAGAGTTTAGCCTCCAGTATGGCTATATGGTTGCATCTCTCACATGTGTTGGAATTTGTTGGGAGGAGGAGAGGGTTGTCTGTGCACATGAGGCAGTTGTAACATTGCCTCAAGATTCCCAGATTCATCAGCTGGACCGGAGAGGAGATTGACAACTGACCTTTGGACATGCTAGAATAGTATTGGGAATTCCTCTATAATTGAAAAAAAAGGGCCAATAGGGAACAAGGTACTCAAGGGGAGTTTGTGAGGGTGTAGTGCTTTTCATTTTTTAGTGCTGACTTATATAATTGCTTTAGTGAGCAAGTGCCAGGTAACTTAAATGCAAAAACGACAAACAGTAACTTTCTTTCAAGTGAAACAAGGAAATAAGTACATTAAGCAATGCAGATATCACTAGGGATCCACAGAAGCACTGTAAAGCCGCATTTTAGGTGGAATTAGTGTTTCAGGGAAATAACAAGCAAACAAACAACAAGCATACAAACAAAGCTAGATTCAGCAGGCCTGGATCTAGTCTATGCTACAGCAAACAAGGTGTACCAATTTCAGTAAGAAACAGTTCAAATATGCAGGCACTATAAGCTTTTAACCAGAAATTCCCAGCTCAGAAGGGCAGAGTCCAGCCTCTCCTCCCACAAGAGTGCAAACCACGAACCCTTTTAATGTAAAATAACTGGCCTGAAGCCAAAGTGCTTAAACCAGAATTAATACACTTTTAAAATAACAGACACTGAGCCCTCAATCAGCAGTTCCCAACTTAGAAGGATGTAAGCTACCTGTTCTGCCACTACAGTGCAGACCACAAACCTTCTTAATGTAAAACAACTGGCCTGAAGCCAAAGTGCTTAAACCAGAATTAATACACTTTTAGAATAACAGACACTGAGCCCTCAATCAGCAGTTCCCAACTTAGAAGGATGTAAGCTACCTGTCCTGCCACCACAGTGCAGGCCACAAACCTTCTTAATGTAAAACAACTGGTCTGAAGCCCAAGTGCTTAAACTAAAAGGCTTAGAATGAGTTACACCAAGCAGTAATAAATACAATTGAGTACCTTTAAGATGACGCAAAAGCAAAATAAAGTAGGAAGAAACACAAATACAATAAAAGCAGATAAAAAAAATTGAGTGAGCAAGTGAGACGGGCCCAGGAGTTACAGGACAGAAACAAGTGCAAATGCAGGCCTTCAAATCAGAAAGTTGAGAGAGATGGAAGACCCGCCCAAACAGCCAATAACTACAAATTCTGGGACAGAACCACTCCTTATGTGGTAGACAGGTTACCTAGTGCTTACCACTCCCACAGATAAGCTAGAAGGCTTCCCTCCAACACAGAAAGGCTTGGGGGGCTCAGAAGCTTACAAATAGTCCTGGATACAGCAAATCTGTATCTGGAACACTAATTACAGGAAAGGTAGGAAACAGGCTTACAATTTTTTTTTTTTTTTTTTTTTTCAGAAAAGTAGCAAAAACAGTAGTAAAAGCAATTCACATGCAATGCAAGCTGGCACACTTGAATATGTAGCAATATTAGTCCACACACAGTTTGAAAAAATGTAATTAAATTAAAAAAGGACTAAAAGCAAGTGCAGAAAGGGTTTATTAGGTAGACTGCGGTAAAGAGATGGGACTGGGGGAGTGTCCTAGATCAAATCTACAGTGGGGCAGGCACTGCAAAAGCCACCAAATTTAAACTACAACCAAGAACAGGGAGGGGGGATGGGGAAAAGTTAAAACAGAGGTGTGAGGAATCAGAGTGCAAATTATAAAACCAAAAAAATATATACTGAACTCTGTATATTTGCAGAACAGTAAGACAACAGATATCTAAGCAACAATTTAGCTCTATAATACAGAATGATACAGAAAAATATACTCAGCTCTATATATTTGCAGATAGTCTTGTAAGGCTGTCTCTCAACACACAGGTTCCACTTTAAATGCAGACTGCTCTAACGAATAAAATGATTTATGATGTTCTGAATTGGGGATGGGGTATTTGCAGTTGCTATGGATGCTTGTTTTGATGTTGTTTAACAGTGGAAAAATTGTGAAGTTTTAAAAGTCTTTGAAACAGTCTCTATTCACAGATGAAATGTTCAGGTTCAGTATGAAAGATATGGAAATGGGTTGTCCCTATGTGAGGTGCTTCTGTGGTAGTTAGATATAAAGCCCCTCTGTCCATAGCTTGAGTTTTTTTTTTTTTTTTACTTCATTTAGAACACATGAAGCTTTCTCTGGTAAACAGCTACAGTTCAGTTGGAATTCCTGCCTAAACAAGAGAACAGAACTGTAAAATGTTATGAATATAATGTGCCATATGGAAATAAGCACAATTAGAATGAGAACAACTAGAAAAACATCATATTATATTGTATGGGATAATTTACAAAATTTGTTAAAAAAATTCTAATTTCAATAGCACGGTATTTTAGTTTAATTAATTGATCTGATTGTAGTGGATGTCTTTGTAAATACTTTAGTTGTTTTGTTGAATATTATAATAATACCTATTTTTAATTACTTGTATAAAATTGTTATGATATTTCTCTTATATGTTAAAACAATAAACCTGTTTTGAAAAAAAGAACTGTTCATGTTCAGAGCCTCTGATTGACTGGCAGCTTTAGAAGGTTAATGTGAATAAAAGGTGGAATATTTTAAATATGCATTAGCTAAATTTTACTGCAATTATAGTTAAACATACAAACCGGCATTGAAGAAAGGAAACAATTATGTTATACTGTGGAATACCTTAGAATCCATTTATAAGTAAATATATTTGAAAGCAAGTATTTGAAGTTTGATATTTGTCAATGAATGGTAAAACAAATATACTCGCACAGTGAAAGTAGCCGACTTAATCCAACTTCAGACCAGTGACAAGTGGAGTACCACAGGGCTCAGACCTGGGTCCTCTCCTGTTTGACATCTATGTCTCAAAAGTCCAGGTTAATACAGCAGGTCTTTGGCTAACGAAGTTCACAGATGACTGCAAACTGGATGCCATAATGAAATCGCCTAATGATGTGGACATTCTACAAAGGGGCCTCACTGAGACTGATGCTTGGTGTCAAAGTCATGGCCTCAAGCTCAGTGCCAAGAAGTGCATTGTCATCCCCTTTGGGAAAAACACTGTACCCATGAACTACCACATAGGTGGTAGCCTACTAAACACCGAAAGTGTGATAAGAGACCTTGGGACACAGGTGGACAGTAGTCTCTTCTTTGATAATCACATCACCACAGTAGTCAGGAAATCCTTCTAAGTGGCACACCTCATCACAAAGGGGTTCACCTCCAGAAAAAAAGAGGTCATTGTTCCTCTCTACTCATCCCTCATCAGACTGATTATAGAGTACAATGCCCCATTTGACATGTACCTCACAAGACATCTGCAACAACTAGAAAGGCCACAGAAATACCTCACTAAGAGGATTACCAGGCTCAAACAGATGCCATATGCAGACCATCTCAGAAAACTCCAGCTCTACTCCATCGCTTATCACCTACTCAGAGGCGACCTACAAAGCCATGTCAAACCCAGATCTGTTGGACGTGCTACACTTAAAGAAACCCCAATCCCTCCAAGCCACATGCTCCAGGGACCTAAACCTTGCCACCACAATAAACAGAACATGCTGGAGGGATAGATTCCTGTCCCAGAGACTTCCCATGCTCTGGCACAGACTACCCATTCATGTTAAGCAAAGCTCCTCATTAGCCCTCTAAGAAATATCTCGGCAATTGGATGGAAAATAGGAAATTCACATTGGGGATCACTTCTGTGGCACTGCTAGACAGGGGCACAGGAAAATAACTTTCTTGGGTGGCAAAAGCCAGGAAACTTTTTTGCCTAGGCTTATATAGGCCCGAGGGCCGATAGCCTAGTACCTACCTATGAACCTATATATATATATATATATATATATATATATATATATATATATATATATATATATATATATATATATAAATGTTTAGAGCATTATTGGAGACTAGACATACATAATATGCATATATTGTAAATACACTTGAAAGTCTCATACATAAAGAAGCAATAAACTGTATATGTGACAAAAATAACACAGGAGGCTTTACTTTACAGTAATAAACCACTGAAAATAAACAAATAATGAAATATTGTTCAAACACTGTAGAACAACTATTCATTTACTTTAACATAATCTTACAAAGATGGAATAGAAGGGTCTGAAAATACATTGGTCTTATTATGGGACACACCACAAAACATTTTAGATTATTGTACAGCAGTCTTTCATATTTAATACTATTAGTTGCTGAATTTCAAAACTATACATACATAAGGGACAACAATAAGAAATGTAAGCATAACTTTAACACCTTAATGAACACATAAAACTGGAGAATGTGGATGTTAAATAAGTTAAGCTGTGAAATAATTGTTTTACTATTATATATTAATAATGCTTTAGAGGATACAGGTTCATCTTTATTTTACTGTTTTAACAGCATCATATTTCACTGTAGTAGAGTAGACTGGGTATTTTATTTTTTGTCAGTATTGAATGGATGTGTTTGCTTGGATGGTTAAAATATTCAAGCAATAGTGATTACTAAGCAGTTCTTTACTAACAGAGTGTCATTATCTATGAGAAGTACATGTATCCTTTTGATAAGTAGAACAAATGGCATTTATTAACTTCATTTCCGTGAATGGTAATGGATTAAATAACGGATGCAAGAGGGGTAGCTTAAACAAATATTTAAAGTAGTTTAATTCTCAAGTTATTTTTTACAGGAAAGGAAACTCATTAACAGCAGACATAGACAGGCTAAATACTAAAAAACTATGCTATATTATCCCGTTCACAATATAATTAAAAAAGGGGGGAGTTTGCTATATTATGGAGAAATTCACTGCCTATGCATATGATTATCGAAACGTCATTGTTCCCTTGTTTGGAACTTATGCCTTATTCAGTTACCAGCTTTTCTGGGATGTACCCTTAAAAAGGCCCTTGTGGTCATTAGCCTAGTACACACCTATGAACCTGTGAAATAAATTGATGCATATACATTCATGGTACTTGGCCTCACCAGCCTCATCAGCCTATGTAATGCACAAAGAGGTATAAACTTTAGGAGCTGCTAAATGAAACACCATTGTAATGCTAACTCTCACAGCTTAGACTTTATTATGATGTCTGAACAGCAGTATTTGGAAAAAATGGTAGCAGTTTGTGGAAGTAGAGGCAACCCTGGGGAGGCACACAGTAAACCATAAGTGTGTGATAAGCTGTATTTGCCTATCTTCTTAAGGATGTCTGCCAGTTTAATTAAGAGTAGCAATATGAATGTTTGTTCCTGCATTTATGTATACATAGATTGTGTTAGCAACAAGATGGTCCATGATATCAGGACAGCCTGTTCCTGTACATTCCTGTCAGTCCTCTTAATGTAGGGGATATGTCCTGTGTACAGTATATAGCAGCATATGGTGTTGGGAACAATATTATTATGACTGCATATCTGCATCCCTCCTACTGCTGCAATATATATAGAGGAGTCCCCTATTTTTTTTCCCCTAGGTGTCGTTCTAAGGTTGGCAGCAGGGATGACTGCCCTCCCCTATATATTCCTATAGGTCTATAGTAGAGAGGCTAGAACATGTAATTACATGAGCTGAGGGCTTTCCCATATCTGCCCTTTTCACTACAGTATTGTACACTCCCCATCTGTCTTTTTGAATACACTATGGTATACCTAGGCTACTCATGTGTTTGTACTTGTTATCCTGCTAGCGTCAGCAGTATACACTCTATAACTTTGTCTGTTTTGTTCACATATGTATAATATTATTAGAACAAAGTAAACAGCAGAATATGGACAATTTCACCCTGCAGAAAATGATATCCTGCTATAGGCGCTCAGGATCCATGGACTGTGCTTGCAGTAGAGAAGGACTACCAACCAGACTTTAGGGGACCAGGTGTGTCAGACACCTGTCCATAACATCAGTGCTGTGGTTGGGTGGAACTGTACAAAACAGCAGTATCATAAGCATGTCACTGACAAGACATACTATGCAAAGCAGCCCCGGAAAAGCTGAATGGAGTAAATAACCAAGAGCACTGCACCAGAAATAAAAATCCAACAGTTTTATTCCACCATGATAAGAGTTTAGCACTTTCATCAAAAGTACATAAAATTGACTTCTTCAGAACTACATGACACACATAATGCTGATTTAAATAGCCTGCCCTGCTCAACAATTAGTCAAACAAGAAAGATGTAATTTCCTGTTAAAAAATGTCATTTCCTGCTAAAACATTATGCCATTTCCTGTTAGAAATAGATATCATTCCATGCTAAACAAAGTACCTCCCCACTAAAATAATACAACTGAATTATTGATCCATTGATTCCCCCAAAAATAGAGCTTATGTTAAACACATTACATAAAAACAGCTTTTAGTTTTAACATAGAACTAATAGAAATGTTATAATTGAGCCCAGGTGGCACACATGCATTTAACCTTATTTGCCACTTGAGCTCTAAAAATTCAAGAAAATCATCAACAGGTCCACCCCTTGTACCCAAGTTGGCCTGCTCTAATACAAAAAACTTGAAACAGTGTGTGGGATATAATTTAATATGCTTAAATAAGGCGTTGGTCTCCCTATGTTTGTTAGTATCATAACTGTGTTTATAGATCCGTTGTCTTAAAGCTCGACAGTCTTACCCACATAGTAACAGTCGCAACCTGTACAGGATGCAACATATACAACCCCTTTGGTGTAACAATAGTATTTTTTATGTGTAGTGATTTTACCAAAATTCCTAAGTTTAATAAATTTGGCATCAATCACAAAAGAACATTGGGTGCATCTTCCACATTTGAAAGTACTACCATCTACAAAGCAGCCCAGAAGTTAACCACTGAAGTGGGGACCACCTGTGATAAACAAACTAACAAAAAAGAGGAGATTTCAGTGTTCCTGCAATCAGTATAATAGCAAGAGTTAGACAGGGGGGCAGTCACTCCAGGCACAAAGTATTAGGGGGTGCGATTGTAAGATGTGTAGTGTGGCAGCCATATTCATTTTTGTACCAGCATTCATGAATGCCAGTTCAGAGGTGAATTTTGACACTGATCCTGTTCAGTACAAAGACACTTCAGCTCTTAATGTGTGGTATAAGTTGTAGCAAGTGCCTTGCTATAGCTTCGAAGCAGAAGAAAAGTAGATCTTTATTCCCAGCTGAAGTGAGGGACAGGACCTGGTTAGTTCCCGAGTTTTAGGATCTGACCAGTCAGATTGTGGACCTTCCTTTTAGTAGCTGAAGGAAGCCAGATTGAGAAATGGAACCAGGTACTAAAAGAGCCAACTATAGCTCTGCCTGCAACTGAACAATGTTACTCAGATCACCTTTGTAGGAAAGGACACCGGGACCAGGCTGGACCAACCTTCATGCATTTCAGATGCTGCACCAAGTTAGTAACATGTGGAAGATATCTATACAGAAAGTACCACACATACAAGCTGTCAGCTGACTGCAGCATTTGCTACTTATGTATTGTCAGAAACATCAGATATTCAGTAACATGAGGATGGCAGCAGGGGTAGGTTTGGAATGTTCAGTTCTTCTTCAAGGGCACCCTAATCGAGGATATCACAAGGGCACAGTTATAGCATGGGAATCATGATCACTCTAGTGCGGGTTGTGTATTCACAGGGCAGACTGCTGCTACAGTGACACTTGTAGAGGCAGGGGCACAACAGACTGATGTTGGCATCCAGGCAGTAGCTGACCATGATGACAAAGCACAAATATCCAAGTCACAGTCAAATGACACAATGGTACTGCTTGTCATCACTAGCCTGGGTGAAGATTCACCCCAGTACAGGGAGAAGGTATGGCCTTACCTGTATTGAACCTGGGATGTAAAGTCTGAGTGCCCACCATTCCCAGTGGGAGACAAGGCCCCACCCTGGTTGCAGTGGTTCCTGATGCCATCATGTCTTACACTGGCCTGTAGATAGCATTCAGGTTCAATCAGCAGACGTTCTGGAGTATCAACCAGACACAGTCTGCTGCTGTCCAACATGTAGCTTATTACTGTGTTGTGTGACATTTGTGAGGACTTCACACAACACTGATACCAGTGCTATGAGGGCATGGAGTCCAGGGGCATTGTAATGAATGGTTTTATCAGGTCTATGGTGGCACACAACACTTGTTTCCACTTCCATGACAATGGCTGCCAGTGCTACCATCACTACCAAGACCAGAATATAGCCCGGGGTCAGGGTGGTGCTCATGATGGGGGTTTACCTGTAAATATGCATTGTTCTATTGATATAAAGATCCAAAGCAGCAGTGGAAGACATAACTGTAGGAACAAGGAACCAAAGAGATAATGTTACTCTGGGACCACAGTCAGGACTCAATTAAAGTAGAAAGAAATTTCACTTTTATTCAACAGTTTAGCACTTTTGTCCAGGTAAAGGACTTCTTCAGAACTCTGCATAAAATGGTTATTTCTTTCTACTGAGTCCTGTAGTCCTAGTGTAACTTTATCTCTTTGGTTTTATTCAGAGATATGATAATGACTGCTAACTAGATGTTGTCTATATGTAATCATCATGTCACCGAATCACACTCCCATCATCACACTTTGGGACTGCTGCCCAAATGGTGCTGGCAGCAACATTTTGTATGAATCCCAGCCAGTGTGTAATCAGTATTTACTAAAGGGCAAAGTGGCACTAGCTAACCTTCTGTTTGAATATTTTCTATAGCATTGTTAAATTAGTCATGATACAATAGATTTATTTATATAAATGTCAATCACTGCTAATTTAAATATGGTAAAAATACATTAGAATGTGTCAATCAGCATGGTAATGCCCACACCTGCATAATCCTAACCCCACAGAACTAAGACTAAGTTTCACCAAGGATGTGATCATTGGCATACTGGAGCATTTATGTCTGTAGGTAGGTTGGCATAAAAACATTCTCTGTATGGTGTTATGAAACTGTATGGACTAGTTGACTGACTGGGAATACTGACCATGCGCACAGACTGCACTGAAATCACCCATGTGGCTTGAATGTCTGTGGCATTTTCATGATCCTCTACTTGTTTTACAGCCAGTGATGGGTTTGGGTGTACTTATTCTTTTCCATACCATTTTGTAACAATATGAACAGTGGAAATGTCTTAGGCATACTGACTCATATCATGCTGCCTAGCCCACCAGTATGCCCAGTACACTAATTTAGCACATGCAGAGTTCTACTGAATAATTCCAATAATGGAACTGCAGAGATTGCATGCTAGACAGGTCTTACAATGGACTGCATCAAACCAAAGACTTTATGCACCTTGCCTGCCAAGATAGGATCCAGCTGCATCAGAATGCTGAAAAGGATATAACAGGACACAGTCTCTCACACACACACACACACACACACACACACACACACACACACACACACACACACACACACACACACAACCTCTCAACTGTACAGATTTTCGCAGAATGTCCACATTTTTGCTTCATGTTTTTGGTCCGATTTTCATAAAATCATGTTTTTCTGGCAAATTAATGGCAAATCTTTAAAGATTGAAGTTAGAAAATAATGACAGACATTTGAATTTTGGACTTCATATCCTTCAGAAAATTCATGCTAATGCAAAACCTGTTATTCTATCAACTTTCTAAGTTTGTAAGAGCAAAATTTAAAATGTATCCATATTTTTGGGCCTTTGTCCCACTTTTACTTATGACTTTGTCCAGATTTCTTGCTCCAAGAGGTTGAGAGGTATGACACACAGCAACAGTTTCAAATATCGGAATTCAGAATGCCATGTCCTGTAATATGGAAACTGAATAGCCAGAAATCTGAACTTACAAATACGATGCCTGAGACTGCCATTTCTCAGAATACTTTATTTTCTCCAAGATACAGTTGTTTCAATGTTGGTGTATATAACTTCAAGGATGGGTTGAGGAGGGATTATTGCTTACATCAGGGTGTGCAGGAGGGTTGCTTCCATGCCAAAAACAAGTTTAAAGGTGAAGGGTGATGGTTAATATTTGCTCTTCTGCATTTTTGGTCTGTATTTTTTTTCAGGTCTCAGCATTGCAAGTGCCCACCTTTCAACAGGGGGTCCACATGCACATGTTCACACTCACACAAGACATATACTGTACACCTGGTTACAGGCAGTTTAGATAGCCACCTGTGAATAAATAAACTTGCTTACAAACAGACACTGCAGTAAATTACAGCCCAGTTCATTGTCAGTGAAACAATTCTTTTCTCTGAAGTACAGCAGATGAGGAGATGCTTGTTCATTTTGGCTCACTCTAATCTCTTAAAACATTGGTATTCTACATAAGAGCACAAAAAATATTGTGTTTCATCAGCTTGTGTAAAGAGAATGCAGCCTGTGCAATGTTTTGCATTGAATGTGCCACTAAAAATTAAGTTTATAATGTCAAGCTTGAGTTCACAAACTGCTGATTAAGTTGCATTTCATCACCTGGATCTATATTCTCTTTTAAAAGTAGTTGAGGATACAAGAAGACTAGCCAGAATTAGGAGGTTCAAGGCACTCAAATGGCAGTTCTCCTAGTGGGAAGTTATAGCACATATGTGGTAAAAGTACTGCCTATAGAAGACACAAGAGACAGCATGACCAAATACTCTGGACATAAGTAAAGTGGTATACAATGCTGGATTATAGTCCTCATGGGCATGGAGCTGAAAATTATAAAGAGACTATATCAGACTACACAGGTATTAGAAGCAGCAGGGCCTATTCAGTTTTTCCTTCAGCCATTTTATTTTAAATTGTATTCTAGAGTCCATATTTCTGTTCTCCTGTTATCAATGGTGACCCATCTCCTGCAGTTTTCCATGTCGCCCCACTGCCCACATCATGGATCGTGAACTGGACAGATGTTTTTGCAATGTATCAAGGTCTGAATGCCATGTACACATTAACAGTATCAATACATGCATAAAGACGCCAAATATGATGCATGTTTCAGATCTGTACTATGCAGAATATTCACACAGTTGACCTCATGCTTTGCAACACAAACATGCAGATAATAAACACTTGCAATTAACTAAGATATATTTTCTGGATACTTTATTGGCCTAGCTATATCCTTCACTTTATTTCATCCCATGTGCTATACAAGATTCATACGATCATAGAATAAGTGCAAGCTGAATGTTACATGATCTGAGTAGCAAAAAAGCATGGACTTCTTGCTGTCCATCACATACATAAACTGTTCCTAGACAAACCACCTCAGTGATCATTCAACAGCAATCATGGAGTGTAAGCATGTTGGTTAAATTAAATTAACAGTCTTTTGAGAAGATTTGAAAATGATAAACATTATAAACTTAGGTTGGCCTATGTACATAATTCATTACCTTTGTAATCAAGAGCCAAAAGGAGCTAAATATTTCCCCAAAGGAAATGAGTATACCACTGAAAGCTTGTCTTGCAAACATGACTTTAAATGTTTACATAGCAAAATGTGCTAATAAAGTAAGACTAATGCAACAGTATAAAAGGTTTGAAAAGGCTTTTTTACTGCTATAACTAGTTAGAGTTTAGATTAATAGTATTTATCCAGACATCAGACATACCCCACCAGAGTCGTATTAACTTCTAATTTATTATTGGTTAGTGCTATAAAGGAACATGAATTTTTAATCAAGCAAACTAGGTCAAGTAGCACTTTTCATTCAGTATGTGATGCTTAAGAGTAAAAATAAACCTTATGAAGCAAATAAAGATCAATTTCAAATATTAAGACAGAAAATGTGTACAGTAGAACCATTTCTAGATCATTTCAATTACCTTAATAATGTCAGAAATGAAATGAAAAGACATGGCTAGAAATGCACAGGCTTCTTAAACATTAGATCACAGCATTTAATTTTCTGTGAGTACTGCAGTTTAAATCAGAGCTAAAATGAAGGAAGTTCCTATTTTTAGCAGCAGAAAAAATAGCAGTTCTAGTCCACAAGGAGCACAATTGTGCCTTCATTAGTAATTACCTTCATCTGACTACATTTTTAGACTATTTGATCTGTTCTTTATTTGGGCATATGGTCATAGGATTTCCACTGCAGTTCATGCAATTAGGCGAATATTTCTGAAGAAAGAGAAAATATTACAAGGTCAGAACTCCGTAAAACATCATTTTCCTATATTGTCTACTAAATGCACATTTATTTACAAACTATGGTTGTTGTGAGCCCTTTCCTTCTGTTTTTAAAATAACAGATTCAAATTCAAGATTACTGTCTTCTGAATAAAAATTACCAGATATCAGAATATTTCTTCCTCCACCATGAGGAAGCTTACTTCTGTCATCTTTTTGCAATAGAAAGATGTCGCCTAACTGGGAATCTGAGTAAAGGGAAACAGACAGAATTTGTATTCAGCATCAAATGCTAAATAAAATATGTGCTGCTATGGGGCATAAAGACTACAGCTAGACCCATAAATAATGAAGGTCATGACTGAGCAATTATTGTACATGATTCTAACAAAAGGATAAGGAAACAGGAGGAGCTACTGATAGCTGGAGATGAGAACAGGACTGATAGCGAAGAGTGAAGGCAAACTGTCCACCAAAAGTTATAATGCTAGTACACTTTTTGCCATATCCATTTTCCCTTTTTTTACCCAGGCCTAGAGTATTTTCAAGTTTTTTTGACTATTTGTCCCTAAGCATTTTATTTTTATTGTGGGTATCT
Organism: Protopterus annectens; assembly: GCF_019279795.1. NCBI lineage: Eukaryota > Metazoa > Chordata > Ceratodontiformes > Protopteridae > Protopterus > Protopterus annectens. The sequence goes on along the minus strand of NC_056737.1, from coordinate 493,695,608 downwards.
TGAAAGGTTATCTATTGTTTCTATGCTTTCACGGCCTACATTCTGATGTGATTTGTAAGGGACAATAAAAATAGATATCTTGGTTCTGATATCACATTCATATTTCCCTTTTTAAGAGCACTAGCACTTTGGTGTTTATTTATCTATTTTTTTATGTATGCATAAAACATTTTCCTACTTGCTTTGTCATTAAACACTTTTACATTTATTTTGCCTGTTTGTTTGGTTATGTATTTTTAGTATTTTCCTCGGTTTTAAATAACTCTCTCCATCTATCCTAAATTTTATTGTTTATATTTGGTTTGCAGACTTTGTTTTCATAGTTAATGAGCATTTATATTTGTTTTTACAAACTTTCACTCTCTCTGTATTTTAACTCTTTGTTACATGGAATGCTTTGAAACTCTCTTGTATAGTGTCCGTGAAATCTATGAAATGTTTTAGTGACTCAGAATCTATTGATGGCATTTAGAATTCACAAACAAGGTGCACCGTTGCATAGGGCTGGTACATGACAGATACCACATTAAATGGCCCTACACAGTTCAGAAAAGTATTTTAAAACCAGAACATGTCTGTATACGCCACTATATAATTCAAAGTATCCAGATACACAGGAACTGTGCAAAGTCTTTCACCATCATCTATAGTTCCTAAATATAGGGAGGTGCTGTGGTGCAGTGGAGAGTGTCATCACCTCACAGCAAGAAGTTTTCCAGTTTGATTCTCAGCTGGGGTGCCTTCTGTGTGGAGTCTACATGTCCTCCCTGCATTCAGATGGGTTTCCTCTGGGTGCTCTGGCTTCCTCCCACATTCCAAAGACATGTGTCTGGAGTGTTTCTTCCTGGGCCTCTGCTGAAAATGGGCTCTGCCCCATTAGAATTTTCTAGGTAAACAAATAATAAATAAAAAATAAATGTGAACCACAGAGTACAATGTGTAGTGGAGGCTGAATGTTAACAGTTTATAATTAGTGAATAAGTGCATAAAAATAGGAGAAAAGAAAATAAAAGAAATTTCCAATGTTTCTGAAAATTCAGTGCTGTATTCTAGAAAACATGAATGATTAACATCAGCAAAAACATTTTAAAGTTGTCATTGTACAGGTTTGTGGTAGAGCCTATGCCGGTCACTGTACTAAACATAAAAAGATGATACAACTATGAAACCCTATTGTTCAGCCATGTGTAGATTCATAGATTGTGGTTTCTTACATTCAGACCTATTAAGGGTCAACATGGAATATAGATTCAAGAGCATTAGTATCAAAACATTAATCTCCAATCCAGTAATCTAATCATGACATAAATGCTCTCAGAGAATAAAGTAGTGGTGTAACTCAGCTCTCACCATTAAAAACACTGGCATGACCAGATCTGTTCATCTGGATTACATGCAAATTAACCCTTCTTTGCTGCCATGGACAGGGAGGCAGAAACTTGAATCACCCATTTTCATCATAGTTGAAAAGGGACTACAGCTGTGGTGTTACCATCCTCCTGTGTCATACCACAAGTCAGAACTGGACATTGTTGGAAACTATACTAGTGATATGAAGTTAATCAAACCTTGCACTGTTAATTCTGTTGTTACACAAGCACACAGACATACAATGAACCTTAAAGATATAGTTTCTTTTTCTTTTTATTTGTTCAGGTACTGTCCTGTAATCTACCCCAACCTCCCTCTCAATATCGCGCTAAGGAAGAAAGCGATACCTAAAGTGTAGAACAGCTCAGAACTAAACTATCTACCAACAGCCCAGAACTATACTATCTACCAAACACTTTCATCTACAAGGTCAATATCCTACTAAAATGAAAGCTACTAATGTATTTTACATTGTAAAGTATCCCCTAAACTAGCTTGCGAACTGGGTTTCACACACAGCAGTAAGACGCAAACAACAGTATCTTCTCCTCACTTACTTGGAAAATTAGTGTGAATTCTGAGTAAAACAGAGGAGCTAGTCCCAAACTATAAGCAAAGTGCAGCTACTATTATGCTTCACTTGTAGAGCCCTGTAGCAAGGAAAAAACATCTACTAGTGTATTACCTGGACTTGCTCTGTGTGGAGTGGGATTAACCCCGCTCCGCTCGCCCTCGCTGCGGCCCCCGTATCCCACCCGCCCCCAGTACCCCTATATTTATACTTAACTAACCACACCCCTCCTTTATCTCTAGCCACTCAAAACTCTTGGCCCACCTCTTTCACTGCCCCTCCAAGTCCACTAGGCTCACAAATCACACTGCCTCACTCCCACCCCGCCTCTCCCCAACCAATACCAAACCACCTACACTAACTATCTTATAACCAATCAAGCAACAGTATGAAGTCCTTAACACCCCATATCACTATACCAGCCCAAAAAACTGTAACTCTCACCCTACCAATTCTTATCACACTATACCTGCTAACTATATACGAGTCCCAGACACACCCAGGTTTTCATTATCCAAAGTACCAAACTAGTACTCCCACATTTCTGATCAACACTAATCACCCTACTCACTACCTAATCAACAAAACACCGCTTACTCACTTCCACTACTCCTATAAACCAAACATAATCTACCCCAAGTCCAAAAACATAGATAAACTACTACATAAACTGATGAAGCTAATAATGTATCTTAGAAAAAACATAAATATAGATGGAGACATACATCCAAACCCAGGCCCTCCATCAAATGACAGTGCAAATAAAACATCCTTGTTTCCAAGACCTCCTGACTCCCTTCTTATTTGCCACCTTAATATTAGAAGCCTAAATAATAAAATTCATAATCTACATGCTCTTTTAGCAACTTACCTCCCTGACATTATGTGTCTCACAGAAACCTGGCTCAAACCAGAGACCAAAGATAACGAAATCCTGCCACCTGGCTACAACATATACAGGACCGATTGCCTCAAAAGAGGTGGTGGTACTGCTGTGCTCTTCAAAAGCACACTCAACGTTACCCTACACCCCACTCAGCCACAGCAAATACCCAACGTAGAATTAACAACCCTAAAACTACAACTAAATAAAGAAAAAAGTATTAACCTAATCATAATCTATATTCCCCCTGGGAACAACTCTGACACTCTTGAGAACACTCTAAGTTGGCTGACAAATAACTTCCCACAAGAAACCATAATTCTGGGAGATGTCAACATTGACTGGAATCAATGTGTGTCAGAGACAGACCCAACCAATATCAATCTCCATGGCTTCTCACAAAATATTACCACCTCTACTAGAATTGGCAGCAACAAACAAAAAGAAAGTATCCTAGACTGGATACTCACTAACCATAAACCCGCAACTTTTAAATCTGCCGCTATTTCTAATGAGCTCTGTGTTCTCCTCTTTACTTATATGGTAAAAAGCAAAAGTGGTAGCTGCCACCTCCCTGTACTCAGGACTGTTAGAAGCACCAAACATTTTGACATCACTAGATTCCGAAATGAGCTGCAGTCCTGTAACTGGTCAATCCTAAACACCTCCCACTAGAAGAAGCTGTAATAAAATTTTAACTCCACATTTCTAAACATACTTGACACACATGCCCCCAAACGGTTAATCAAAACAAAAGCTCTCATAGCACCATGGCTATCAAAAGACTCCACAGCCAAAATCAAAACTAGAAACAAAGCATGGAATAAATGGCGTACTACCAAGACACCCCTAGACCGTACCAACTTCCAAAAACTAAGAAATGACACAAAAAAATCTATCTTAATGGACAAAAAGAACTACTATTTCCAACTACAACATAAACATCAAAACAACCCCCAAAAGTTTTGGACAGGAATAAACAAACTTCTCCATCCAGGCAGGTCCTCCACCCCACACCAGCAAACCTAACTATGAAAAACCCAGATGAAGTGGCCACATCCTTTAATACCTTCTTCATCGATGTGATCAAATCCTTAGCCAACCAACAAGTAGCCCCTGCTCCTAACCACAAGTCCCACCCAGAAGACCACGCCGTTATTCAACCTACAACCTGTCCCTACTGCATACATCCGATCCTTACTAAGGAAACTAAAGCCAACCACTCGCGGCAGACCTACTTCCAGCAGACTTTCTACAAAAAGCTGCGGATGTTATAACCTATCCCATCTCAATCTTAATTAATCGGACCATAACTGAATCCACAATCCCTCCATATGGAAAATCTCCCATGTTATCCCCTCCATAAAGGTGGCTCATCCACTGACCTCTCAAACTACAGACCAATAGCCATTTTGTCACCACTGGCAAAATCATGGAAAAAGTATTCACAAACAACTCATCCACTACCTAACTCAGGAAAACCTGCTAACCAACTCCCAGCATGGCTTCAGGCCCAAACATAGCACTACTACCGCTCTCCTCTCTTTCACAAACACTATCAATCTTAACCGGAATGACAAAAATTTCTTCAGCCCTCTTCTTGGACCTATCAAAAGCTTTTGATATGGTCAACCACAAACTCTTGCATGCAACCCTAAAAACTCTCTATCTAGATAACAAAACCCTAGACTGGTTTCATGCCTATCTTTCTGATAGGCAACAAGCTGTGCTCTGGCAAAGCAAGCTCTCCGACCTCATACCCAACACCATAGGAGTCCCCAAGGTTCCATACTTGGCCCTCTTCTATTTTCCATCTTTATTAATGATCTTAACAAAGTCATCCCAGAGTCTACATGTATTCAATATGCTGATGACTCGACTTTAATTTGCTCAGATAGATCCCCAACTATTCTATTATCCAAAACTCAAGACTGTTTCACTGCAGTTGAGAATTGGTTATCAGAACGCCAACTGATCCTTAATCCAAAAGCGAAAATGCTACTCTTCCATCCTACCCATAAAACACCAACTTTTCCTTTTGTGTACAATCCAACAATGGAACCACCATCACCCCGACCCTCATACCAAGCTATTAGGGGTTACCATTGACAACAAACTCAGATTTGATGTGCACATCAACCAAACTATCAAAACTGTTAATAAGAAACTGGGGTCCCTTTATAGAATAAAATCTTTTCTGACTCCCACGGCTAAAGTTGCCATTGCTCGCACCCATCTCCTTTCTACCCTCTTGTATGCCTCCCCATACTTACAAATCCCAACAAATCGGATCTATCTAAACTCTCTTGTTGTTATAATCATATTGCAAGATTTGCCACAGGCCTGCCCTACAAAACCCATCACTGTACTAATCTTCAGAACCTAGGTTGGATAGAACTACCAAATCTACTTCTACAGAAGCAACTTATTATTGCTTACAAAATACTCTCTCAACCTGAAAACACTCCCGGCCTGTCTGGAATAATTACCCCTTATACCAACCTAAATAGACTAAGATCATCTCACAGATTACTGACAGACAATCAAATCCTGTAACTCAGGAGGTGACTCTCTGTTTTCAAACACAGTGGGTAAAATATGGAACTCTCTTCCACCTAGTCTCACCGAATCAACCTCCTAAATACTTTCAGAAATGGCCTCTCCCACCACTTCAAATCCCACTGGCTTTGCCAATGTTCTAATCCAGACTAACCCATAGCTCCCCTCAACCTCCTCAGTGAAATTACTATCCTCCTAGGCCTCAAGCCATCTACTCTCCCCTGAAACTAACTACTTGTAGGTTTGTTTCTTATAATAATTGTTCACTGTACATCCTAATGTAACTTTTCTTACCTGTGTATACTAACTATATGATGCTTTGTTTTTCTCTTTATAATTGTTATTGTACATACTAATGTAACTTTTTTTTCTTCCCTGGGTATTTAGTGCATAACTACAATCGTATGTTAGCTGTCAAACATTGTTGTAACCTACTATGTACTATTGGAACTTTTTGTAACCTACTATGTACTATTGGAGCTTTTCTCCCCGGGCCTCCGCTGAAAATGGACATGTGTCCAGTCGGACTTTCCCGGTCAACAAATGTAAAATAAAATAAAATAAAAATAAATAGTAAAAGAGCAATTCAGTCATCTTCCATTTATACCATACTAATTATAGCTGTAACACTCCCTTTAGTCAACATCTGTGTACAATGCCCAAAGTGAATGCAACAGGGATATGCTACTGTGAACATACCAGCCAAGAAGGCTATCAGCAGATGTTGCTGACTTACCTCTGCAAGTTGCTGTCCTAATTCACTCCAAGGGTTTAGTTTGGCAATGATTACCTTACAGTGTTCATTTAGAATAGGAAAAAAACTGTCTTATTTGTTCAGTTCCAGCACACCTAGATTTGTAGTACCTCATCTGTTTGTCAGTCCTGCGTTGCCGGCAATGCAGAAAAAGGTAAAATTCTTCTGCAAAGCATTCACTGACTTACTACACAAAAGTAAAAATAAACAGAAGAAAACAATAAACTTCTCTGAATTTCAGGGCTAGTAGCATGGCCCAGAAATTATAATAATGAGATATTAATGAATGCAGTGCACTCCATAAACAAATGCTGGGAAAGCTGAACAACATGTGAAAGACTGTGGTTCATGCTGAGTCCAAATCAGGCACATCAACATAGAGCAGGGACAGCTGGTATTTATGCTTCAGTGGCAGTTGGCTCCCCCTCCCAAAAATGGAATCCTTAGGGGCCCTGTGTTATTTTCTCTGCAGATAGCAGTGACAGAACTAGCACAATACACAGTGTTATCGTACTATAGGCAACAACTATGATTCCACGGCTTGAAGGATTCAAAATGGTCTGAAAGTATCATGCAGGGTGTTTGCAGGTGTAGGTAGTACATAGTTTATGTCCACAGTACTTATCTGAATCCATGTGTGCATGGATTTAAGCCAGGGTGATTTATTTTTATATATTGTGCTGCTTTTGCACTGTGCATATGTACTACTGTACAAAACCCATTTACAGAGCTGCCCACTATGTCTATGAATCCATCAATCTGTGATCTAATTGCAGTTTACCTATATTTTCTGCATATTTTGTGATCATGTCTTCGCATCTGATCTAGATTGCAAACGTTCATTCCCTTTAAATTGTGTAGCAAGTTTTCATTGTACTCTAAGCTAAAGTTTATTTGTGCTACGTTAAGAATACTACCTGCAAGTTCATTTAGATTATTTGTGGTTAATGTGTCATATTTGTTACTGGAAGCTACATTTAAAATGCTGTTTCCTCTAATGGGGAAATCTATGCACTTCCTTAATTTTAGCTAGTTAGCTACTCATTTTTTTAAAGTAACCTGTGTACCTGCTGCATTATATTACATGTTTTGCAGTCTACACTGTGAAGGCTGAACCCAAAAGCAGAATCTCACTTGATTCTGCATGAACATGCAGAAAATCTGCATTACATTTCAAATCAGTCCTATAGTTATCCTGTGGTCTATATATTAACCTAACATTTGAATGTACTTGTACTTTACAGACTGTATTCCATATTGTAAATACCTTGAAATGTTATTGTAACGCTGAAATGTTTTGTTTAAATTTTGAACTCTTGGTTGTAAACCATGAGATGAGCCTGAAAATTATATTGTGAGATCAGTGCTCTACCCTGGTCAACGAATGCAGACCGACAATCGGACATACAGACACACATACATAAATATTAAAACCATATACCTAAAATATTTCAGAGTCTGCCTTTGACTACTCCATTCTTAAAACTATACAGCTGGGCTTACAGTCTTTTGGGAACAATCTATTGCAGCTGTTTTATTTATTTATTTATTACGTTTGTTTACCGGGATTGTGTAAATGGGCAGAAAGGTACCCCTTTTCATCAGAGGCTCTGGGCAAAAAGCTCCAGAAAAATTACAACATTACATATAGAACATAATAAACAGAGGTTTACAAGTAATCAACAAATATACAAAATGTAAATAGAGTATTATAATTGATAGAAGTATTATGTACAGAACTATAAAATATGTTTGGAAATGAACTTGGTAGAACAGCAGAAAGGAAGGAAATGAAGGATTAATATTAAGAGGTGAGACAGAATGTTTTAGGAGAGAAGGAAGAAGAATGATAGGTGGAAGTCAAGGAGAACATTTTGGACCAGTAACTGAGGATACAGTGCTTGTAAAGAATAGGATGAAGAAAGGGGCAGGACACTTACCCAGAAGTTGTGCATGTACAGGGCCAGGTATCTTTTAGGTATTCTCTTGTTTGATTTTAAAACCACTGGTGTTTACTGTGGTTCTTAGAGTGAGAGGAAGGGCGTCCAAATTTTGGTCAAGAAAAAAAAAAGGAAAGTGCAAAGAGTTACCATCTGAGCTGTTAGCTTTTGTAACAGTTAACACTCAGTGGATCTCAGCTGTCAACTTGGTAAAGTTGGAGAATATTTTTCAAACTAGGGCATTTGTCTGAATAATAGAGGAGTTTGTGTCAGGTGACTAGTTACAAAAGTGCAAGGTAATGCCTTAGCTCTAACCACTGAAGTTTTTTGAGGCCAAACAGTGACGTGTCCTATAATGATGATCATTGGCAGCAAATTTTTCCACCTTATTTAAGTGCTGTTCCAGGAATGACAGTTATGTGGATTGCAGGTTAATCAGGATGGGAGCAGTGTGGATTCTGTCTGGTCTTAGATGTTGCATCCCTGCAGTAAGCCTTTTATCAACTTTTATTTCTCCACCCTGGTGGAGTTCTGGTTGTTTAGCCACTTTTCTGTAGCTACTAGTTTATAAGGGGAGTGGTAAGCTACCCAGGCACACACATCAGTAAGTTTGTTTCTTATATTTTTAAGGTTAGCTGTATATAGCTGGAGATCATATGATTTTGTTGAATGACTATTTAATGATGTGGCAGACTTGTTATTTTATTGAGAGGTTGCAGGACCTGGGTTAGGATGGATGCTACTACATGTTTTCAAGTGAAACGATGCCAGGGAGTATGCATAAGGGTGTTTGAATTTTAGCTTTGGTCTAGAGGAAGGCTTGTTGATTACTTTGTTGTGAGTGTAATACATTATTTTAAAGAGGTAGACAGCAGAGGAGAAGAGATAGGTGCCATTAATACCTGGAGATGTTTAGTACTTGGGACAAGACTGGGTGGGTATGGAAACTTCTGTATAGAGGTGGGTCATGTTAAGATGTAAGGGAGGCAACAGCTGTGAGGGATAATACATTTTTGTAGAATAGTAGCATTGTAGACGTGGAGTAATTAAGAATAAAAATTGAAGGAGATGAGAAAGGAGGAGTAAATGTGAAAAGTAAAAAGAAAATATATGTTAAAACTAAGGAGTGAAGGTAAGAGGACAAATATTAAAATTAGGGAGCTGGTTGATTATAGTACTTGGAAGATAAGAGTTTGGTAGCATGTAAAAGAAAAAGTAGGAGAGACAACTGAAATACAAAAGGAGGGTACGAGAGAAAAAGAGGGAGGTTTAACTTAATATCGGAGTGGCTGGAGTGTTAGAGATGCAAGAAAATTTAACTGGAGTATGTCTGTACTTATGTGTATGACATTAAGAGGGGTGGGAAGTAGGTGGAGTTCTGGGTGCAGAGCAGGTTTTATAACTGTAATGGAACTGGAGGTGAAAGGAGAGCATAAAATATAATAGCTCCCACAGTAGCAGGAGGTAATCACGGTGGGCATGCCCAGTGTGAAGACAAAAAAACTTTGAGTTATCATATAGGTAACTGCGACACAGGTTTCCAGCTTTCTACTCCTTAATAAAGCTACATGTAAACAAGCTCCATCCTTTCTGGGGTCGGCAATCCTAACATAAACTTCATATAAGTTCCCATTTACCTTCCTGCCTCCAAATATCACTCTAGATTCATAAATCCCCTTTTTATTTCAGTATATATTTTCACACCTCTCTCATTTTATTATTTATTATTGGAGCTTCTGCACAGATGTGTACAAAGCCTGATCCTGCCCACTAACAAAGGGACTGCCACAATACGCAGAATTTAAATTTGAGGTGTGCTTAATTAACTTGCTCAGATTCAAAACCTGTGCCTTGGCTACAAGGAGACAAGAGATTGAATCCTCTGCACCAACTACCAGACTGTTCAAGAAATGTGAGTTTCAGTGTATTTTCAAAGAATTATAAGTTTATGCATTTTCAAGGAATTTGGGTTTCAGTGCATTTTCGAGGAATTTTGAGTTTCAAGGCAAGAGTAGTTTACTATTGCCCATGTTATGTCTGTTTTCAATGTGCAACTGTTATGTTTAGGAAAATGGCCTTTAGTGTTTGAGCAATCGAATTTGAAAGTAGTGTTAGTACCACATGAGGTATCATACTTGCCTTTGATGCAGAAGGATGTGGGTTCTACTCCCATGCCATGTAGAAGGATTGCTAATACTGTAATGTGTTATTTGCTATTTCATTACCAAGTACTGACAAAACTATGTCTCACTGCTTGTGTATCTGAGTGTAATGTATCTCAGTGAAGCTATGAGCTATACCATGTAGGGGCAACCAAAATGGGCAGATCATGGGAGAGAGAGAATAAAAAAAAGTCTCTGATCAGACCTAGAGACTGATATCAGCTATGCCTAGAGTAACAATTTGTGTTTCTGATACATCATAAAAGGCCATGGCTTGGTTAGCTATTACTGATTACTATGTGGCTGAAAAAGAAGAGACAATTTGGGGTTAGTTTTAATATGTTTGTTTGTTTAAGGTATTTCATTTGTAAATTAATTGTACTAACAAAATATTTAATGTTACATTGTTCTGAAGGTGGGATAATATTATTTTTATTTGTATTCTAAAATTAAAATCAAAAATAGTTAATCTCATTAACTCACCTTGTGGCATTATTAGTGGGTGCTGAGATAACTCATTATTCAGAGTTCATAAATTATGTATTTGTGTGCCTGATCACTGAAGCAAATGTTGAAACTGCTTATCACAAGAGGGTGCAAATACCTTGCACAGCTGTGAATTTACTAATTTTTAGCTACTATACAACATTTGGAGCTAATTACTCAGCTGAACACAAATGATAATCTGTAAGGTTTAGTCAAAGTAAACTATATTTTCGATCAGATATACACAGCAGTGCAAGCTGAACAAAATTACATTGATTTGGTCCTTGTGCAAGACATAACAATGGACACAGTTTAAATGACAGTAAGACTAATGTACATGCAGTAATAATTAAAGTATTGACAACACAATAAATTACCACAATTGAACAGGAAGACATTAGACAATATTATACTAGTAGGTATTGCAAAGACTATGACTTCACATTGTGATTGTTTAGATATTGCTCTTCATCAGTTATAGTATGATATATTCTGATGTTCATATTGCACATGTATGGAGTGGTGACACACTGCTGACTATTGCACATTCAGGAAGTAATAGCATAAGAAATCAGGCTAACTGTACCAGTTACTGAAGCAATTTGCCAGCATGATTACTATAGATGATACTTCACAGCAAGTGGCATATTGATCTAATTATTTGCTGTCATGCCTGGCATTCAAATTCAGCAGCTTTATGGAAGTACATGCCATGGCAGGGTGAATGGGATTGTCGATTATCTTTCTAGCCCTTCCCACACACCGAGTCACATGTAGATCATCCATGGATGGAAGCAAAGAACCAATGACTTTTTCTGCTGTCCTCACTACCCTCAGGACAGCCTTGTGGTCAGATGCTTTGCAGTTACCACACCAAACTGTTATGTTATTTGAGAGGATGCTCTCAATGGTCCCCCTGTAGAAAGCTTTGAGGATGGACTGAGACAGGTTTGCCTTCGTCAGTTTCTGAAGGAAGTGCAGATGTTATTATGCCTTCTTCACTGTGTGGCTAATATGAATCGACCAGAATAAGTCATCTGAGATGTGCACCTATAGGAACTTGATGTTTTTGGCTCTTTCCACTGCTACCCCCTTAATTTCCAGGGGCTGATAAATCTCCTGAGTCCTCCTGAAATCCACTATTAATGTTTTGGTCCTGCTTACATTTAAGGCCAGATTATTGCTGTTGCACCAGCCTATCAGATGCTCCACTTCATCCCTGTAGGCTGTTTCCCCACCATTTAAGACAAGACCTATGACAGTGCTATCCTCTGCGAACTTGATGATTTTATTGGAGCCATGCTTGGCCATGCAGTCATGCATCAACAAGGTGAACAGCAGAGGACTCAGGATGCAGCCGTGAGAGACACTCGTGCTCAATGTAATACTGATTGAACTGTTAATTCCCACATATACGTTTTGGGGTCTGTTGATGAGAAAGTCCAGTATCCAGTTACAAAGGGGGGTGTTGATGCCCACCTGGATCAGCTTTGATATCAGATTCTGGGGGTGACAGTGTTGAAGGCAGAACTAAAATCAATGAACAGCATTCTGACATAGCAATTCTTGTTCTCTACATGTGCCAAGGATTCATGAAGTGCTATAGCTATTGCATCATCTGTGCAGCTGTTAGATCTATAAGCAAACTGAAATATATCCAGTGTTACAGGTAGACTTGAAGAGATATGGTTCTTGATCAACGACTGAAAACACTTCATTACTGTTGATGTAAGAGCAACTGGCCGGTAATCATTTAGGCATGTCGGTTTGGATTTTTGGGAAAGGAAATGACTGTCGTATTTTTGAAGCAACTTGGTACAATGGCTAGTTGCAGGGATGTGTTGAATATATCTGTTAGTACAGTGGACAGATGGGTAGCACAGTCTCTTAGAACCCTTCCCATAATATTATCAGGACCAGCTGCATTTCTTGGGTTTACTCACCTCAGGGTCATCAGAACATCAGATGTTCTTAGACATAGCACCTCCTCATCCTGTTCGACAAGGAGCTTATTTAGCATAATGTTGTTGTCCATATCAAATCTGCTGAAGCAGGTGTTTAGTTTGCTCAGAAATTCTGTGTTATCACATGGGCAGGGTGGAGGCCTGTAGTCAGTTATGACTTGCATGCCTTGCCAGAGACGTCTGGTGTCCCTTTGGTCAGAGAAGCGTCCTTGAATTTTATGCCCATAGGTCCTCTTAGCCTCCTTTATACCTCTACTTAGATTTGCTCTGGCATCTCTTAGGGCACCCTTGTCTTTTGATTTAAATGCAGCATTTCTTTCCTTTAGGAGCTCATATACTTCACCAGATAGCCAAGGTTTTTAATTAGTATGCATGGTGATACATTTCATGGCTGTTACGTCATCAACACATTTTGAAATATAGGCCATTACAGATTCTGTATACTCCTCCAGGTAAATATGGTGGTTCTTTACAGCTGCTTCTCTAAACCCTGACCAGTTCATACATTCAAAGCAGTCTTGCAGTGCCAAAACTTCTCCCTCAGGCCATATCCTACTTGTTTGGTTGTTGGTTTGCCCCTTTTCAACAGTGGTATGTATGCAGGAAGCAGCAGGATGGCCAGATGGTCTGAGTTGCCCAGATGTTGATAAGGTACTGCTTTGTAGGCCAGTTTTACATTTGTGTACACCTTATCCAGAGTGTTCTCCCCTCTTGCTGCAAAATTCACATGTTGGTAGTAATGAGGTAATACAGATTTCAAGTCAGCTTGAATGAAATCACATGCAATTTTATGGGCAAATTCAGAGTTCTTATTCTGGAGGTCATTTATTGGCAGATACAGAATGTTCAATGGCACATTGGTATTAGCACTAAGGGGGATGTAAACAACTGTTATGCTCACTCCACTGAATTCCCTAGGCAAGTAGAAGGGTCTACATTTTAATGACATGAACTCAATGTTCTCTGAGCAGTGAGAGGTGGTTACATCAGTTTGTACACCAGCTGTTGTTGATATACACACAAACATCCCCCTCCACAAGAGAAAGACTGATTTCTGTCAGCACAAAATAATGACATCCCCTGCACATATATTGTACTGTCGTTTATATTGGAGTTCAGTCAAGTTTCAGTGAACACAAGTAAACAACTATTTCTCACCTTGATTGTGTAGAAAGATCCATCCTTAAGTAGTCCATCTTGCTCTCCAGTGAGCGTACATTTGCCAGCAGCATGGAAGCGCAGGCCTGTGTGGCTTTCTTTTCAGTCTGGCCTTAATTCCTGCTCTAGAGTCTCTCTTGCTCTTTCACATCTTTTCTTTTTAATACATTTCCCATGTCCAATTGTCAACTGGTTAGACAGGTGTGACAAGTTTTTGCAGTTTTTACCATGTTCCAGTAAGATTCCAAGCTGCAGGAGTTCCTGGAGCATGTTTGAGTTTACAGGCCACTCTACTAGCAGTTCATTAAGCATGCATCACAGTGAAATCTGAGATCGGTTTTCCAGAAGATTCTCAGCATTGTAGCTAATCATGCCTTTATTTCTTGCCATTAAATCTGTTTTATTTTTATGTTATTTCTGACAAAAAAAACAAGACAAATAGTGCACTTTTCTGTAGGGATCCAAAGCAGCCGCTGCCACAGAGGGTGCCGCAATTTTTTTTAGTACATCTGAATAACATTTCATAAATGTATTTATTTATGTAATACACAATTTGAAATCCAAAAAATAAAACATTATTTATTTAATTTCAGCAATCAACTTTTGTAAAATGAAATAGGATGTGCAAAAATTGAGCCACTACTTTAAGAAAAAAATAGCGAAAATAAAAAAATAAATAAAGATATGCAATGATTACGTGTGATCTATATTAAAAGGTAACATCATCTGCTGTTGGACATCCCTCCATTGTCATAAGTATCAGATAATTATTCCTCTTTTTCCAGGAAAAAATATTAAATACTGTGTGTCATTTACATCTACAATATCAGAATGTATGTTCTCATGAAATGAAAATAAAATAGAAACTAAAAACAAGTAGTAACACAGGATGGGGATGCATTAGTGTCCCTCATTAAGATACATCAGTCTAACCTTCTAAGATACATCAGTCTATCCTTACTTGGATAGAAGGAAGTTTCATTGTTCACCTGTGAGAGAGGGGAGCTTTGAGCAGCCTATCTGTCCCTGGAGGAGTGGTTTCAGCCCAGAAGTTAGTAGTTTATTGACTATTTTGGGATAATTTCTATCTCTTTCACTTCCCTGCTATAAAAAATGCATTTGTGTAGTTTTGCGCTTGTATTCCACTCAGCAAGTGCCTTCCAGGTGCCCTGCAGAGTCTACAGCAGCAGAGAGACAAAAGAGAGACTTTGGAGTGATTAAGTATTATTTTTTCTGCTTTTCTTGCTGTCTTAACTAATTCCGCCTAAATGCCAGTTTTTTAGCATTTGTGATTTACAAAGCTTGTTATTGCTACATATTGTACTTATTTGCTGCCTGCACTTGAATTAAGTCATTTTTGTGTTTAAATAATCTGTTTAACTGTTGTAGATCTGTTTAACTGTTGTAGGCTACACACTAAAGTGTGATAGCCTTTTCTGTGCATGTAAAGTGTTGTTTTGATTGTATTTGCTCTATTTTCTGGAAAAACAAATGAACAAAAATATATACTTGTTTCCCGCCTTTCTGAACAAGTATAGTCTAGTTTTCAGGTTATCGCTGAATCCAGGACTGTGTTACAAGTTTCTGTGCTGCCTATGCCTTACTTGGATAGAAAGAAGTTTCTCTGTTCACCTGTGAGAGAGGGGAGCTTTGAGCAGCCTATCTGTCCCTGGAGGAGTGGTTTCAGTCCAGAAATTAGTAGTTTATTGGCAAGTATCATTTTTCTGCTTTTCTTGCTGTCTTAACTA
The DNA here is from genome assembly GCF_019279795.1 of Protopterus annectens. Lineage (NCBI taxonomy): Eukaryota > Metazoa > Chordata > Ceratodontiformes > Protopteridae > Protopterus > Protopterus annectens. The sequence goes on along the minus strand of NC_056737.1, from coordinate 493,680,012 downwards.
ATTCCGCCTAAAACGCCAGTTTTTTTAGCGAATCTGTGATTTAGAAAGTTTGTTATTGCTACATATTGTACTTATTTGCTGCCTGCACTTGAATTAAGTCATTTTTGTGTTTAAATAATCTGTTTGACTGTTGCAGGCTACACACTAAAGTGTGATAGCCTTTTCTGCGTATTTAAAGTGTTGTTTTGATTGTATCTGCTCTATTTTCTGAAAAAAAATATACTTGTTTCACACCTTTCTGAACTAGTATAGTCCAGTTTTCAGGTTATTGCTAAATCCAGGGCTGTGTTACAAGTTTCTGTGTTGCCCATACCTTACTTGAATAGAAGGAAGTTTCTCTGTTCACATGTGAGAGAGGGGAGCTTTGAGCAGCCTGTCCCTGGAGGAGTGGTTTCAGCCCAGAAGTTAGTAGTTTATTGGCCATTCTGGGCTAATTTTGATTGTATCTGCTCTATTTTCTGAAAAAAAACAAAAACCCAAAAAATATATACTTTTTCCTGCCTTTCTGAACTAGTATAGTCCAGTTTTCAGGTTATTGCTGAATCCAAGGCTGTGTTACAAGTTTCTGTGTTGCCCATACCTTAGCTGGATAGAAGGAAGTTTCTCTGTTCACCTGTGAGAGAGGGGAGCTTAGAGCAGCCTATCTGTCCCTGGAGGAGTGGTTTCAGCCCAGAAGTTAGTAGTTTATTGGCCATTTTGGGCTAATTTTGATTGTATCTGCTCTATTTTCTGAAAAAAAAAACAAAAACAAAAAAACAAAATATATATACTTTTTACTGCCTTTCTGAACTAGTATAGTCCAGTTTTCAGGTTATTGCTGAATCCAAGGCTGTGTTACAAGTTTCTGTGTTGCCCATACCTTAGCTCACGGTTGCCAGATTTCCAACCAGCCAGGTAGGGACAACAAAAAAAAAACTCTTTCACGGCAAGTGAAGAGCAAAAAAAAAGGTCTTTAATGCGGAACAGAGTAGCTCTGCACTAAACACGGAGCTTCTAGTGTTTAATGCATTGCAGTTCCGTATTCAACACAAGTAGCTCCGTGTTTAGTGATTTTTGATTGGCCCGTATACTGGCATACGGGCCAATCAAAAATCGCTAAACACAGAGCTTCTCGTGTTTAATGTGGAACATTGCAATTCTGCATTCAACAGAAGTAGCTCCGTGTTTAGCTATTTTTGATTAGCCCGTATACCGGCATACGAGCCAATCAAAAATCGTTAAACACGGAGCTACTTCTGTTTAATGCGGAACACAAGAAGCTCCGTGTTTAGCGATTTTTGATTGGTCTGTATGCCAGGCATACGGGCCAATCAAAAAGAAAAAAAAAGAAAACAAAGCGGAGTCTGGCCAGGATTTAAACCGGCAGGGCAGGACACGGGATCAGGCTGCTGATCTCAGGACAGTCCCGCCCAAATAGGGACATCTGGCAACCCTGCCTTAGCTGGATAGAAGGAAGTTTCTCTGTTCACCTGAGAGAGAGAGGAGCTTTGAGCAGCCTATCTGTCCCTGGAGGAGTGGTTTCAGCCTAGAAGTTAGTAGTTTATCGGCCATTTTGGGCTAATTTCTATCTGTTTCACTTCCCTGCTATAAAAACAGCATTTGAGCGGTTTTGTGCACCGGGCAGTGCCAGTTAGCTAGAGTTAAACTATTCTCGGCTCCACGAAGTCTACTCTTCAATTTTTCCCTTGGAACTAGACAAACCTTCAACTATAGCACTCAAACCATTCATTTTGCAGTCAAGCACTTGCTTAAAACTCATAGCAAGCACTAATTACCCCTAGCACTAGACCCCCTATACTGTCCAGAAGGACAAGGCTCTCTATTCATACCCACCAGCCAATCAGAAAAACAACTTACTCTACCTATTCAGGCATGTCCAAAGGGCAGTTTTTGGTGTACTCTCCAGTCCAACTGGTGAATCTGGGCATTTTGAGGCAATGTTACAACTGCCTCATGTACACAGACAACCCTCTCCTTCTACCACCAAACACTAATATATGCGAGAAATGCAATTATACAGCCTAACTGGAGGTAAAGCTCTCTCAACCCAAGACTGGAACTGGCAATCAAGAGGAGAAGGGTAATACTTGCAACACACCACCAGTCTCACATAAACCTAATAAACCAACACCGGCAAATAACACACATGAATACATGAAAACATACTCTGAGGCTCTACATAAAAATCTGCAAAAGCAACAGAGACCTCCAAAGCAGACATCCAAGCAGCCTCCACACCCCATCACAAACCATGAAACCCATATTTCACATAATCAGTGTGCCATGCAATCACAGCCCTTAAGGCAAAATAACATACCCAGCACACTAGCAATAGGTGACTCTATAGTCAGGCACACTGATGTCCCACTAACTAGGCTAGACAAGGAGAAGGTTACAGTTAGCTGCCTGTCGGGTGCCAGGATCCGCCACATAACACAAGCACTTAGATCACTCCAGAAAAAGTACAAATACGACTCTGTCATTGTCCATGTTAGTATGAATGACCTCAGACGTACCTCTCTGGACTACATGAAAAGAGACATGGAAGAGCTCTCTGATCATGTATCCCAGGCCAGTATGACCCTGAGTAGCATCCTGCCCTCACCAAGAATGATGCCACAGTATAAAGAAAAAAAGTTATCAATTTCAACAATTGGCTAAGTTTCTGGTGTCATTCAAAGGGGATCCAGTATCTGTCCACCTGGGATGACATGCTCGACAAGCCACGTTGCTTCGCAAGAGATGGCTTGCACCTGTCACCCTTAGGCTTTCGAATACTGGCCAAGGCTCTTGCCGCCCCCATAGTGCCTTTTTTTAGGCAAGGCACAAAAGACAAACCCACCACCATAAATAGCACAAGTAACCAAAAATTGAGGGTAATGCTACTCAACGCCAGAAGTCTAAACCTCAAAATGCATGCATTCGAAGCACTCCTCAGTATGGAAAACATCTACATCTGTACAGTAACAGAAACCTGGTTTAAGGCTCCTGAGAGCACCCCAGCACTACTAGGCTATAACTCATACCATACCTTTCGGACACAGAACCAGGACCAAAACACAAATGCAGGGGTGTATCCATATTCAGCAAGGATACCCACACCTCCAAGTTAGTGGTGCAGCACAATGCATCAGAGATCATCCATGTACAACTAACAATGGGCAAAACTGCAATCCAAATTGTAGCTTACTACAGATCACTCACCATGACCCAGGACCCTCATTCCGCATTTCTGGAAACACTGGGAAATATGAAGGTCCTACCAAACACCCTAATACTGGGTGATTTCAATTACCCAAACATAAACTGGGAGAACTACTCAAGTGGTAACTCCCTTGTCCAATGCTTCCTAGAATTTATAAACTCGAATGCCCTGGATCAACTGGTCAACACCCCTACCAGAGGGAACATCATATTGGACCTGGTCATCACCAACATGGGTGACCGGTGTTCCACACCGGAGGTCAACCCCTCACTGGTTAGATCAGAAAATATACTAATCACTCTGGATATCCACATTCCACCTCTACCCCCAATTAAGGAAACCACTGTGAAAAAAAACTTTTCAAAAGCAAACTTCACGTTACTTAAGACTGAGGTGGAAAGGTTCACAGCCCCCATGCTAAAGGACAATGCTGTCCAAGCTGCTGAAACCTTTACAAAGGCACTCTATGAACATCTGCAGGAATGCGTGGATCGTACTATCCCAAGTAAAACCAAGACTCACTCCTCCAAGAAAAGGAAACCAGTCTGGTGGACCCCTGCCATAAACAAGCTATACAACAGAAGGAGGAAACTAGTACAGAAAAGAGTAAAATCCCAAGAAGGAAAGACATCCCTAATCAGTATCAGCAAGAAACTATGATCCCTCATTAAATCATCCAAGGCTAGTTTCGAAAGAAAAATTGCCAATGACTCCATAGATAACCACAAAGCGTTCTTTAGCTATGTCAAGAACCTAAGTGGAAACTCTCAGATCTGCTCTGAGTTAGTGCAGAATGGCACAAAATACACTGGACTGACTGATATTGCCAACATTCTGACAGACAGGTTTAGTGCAAACTTCACCCCCCTCTCACCCCCTAAAGGGCCCATAACCATACCAGAAGAATGTAGGGCCCCATCAATCACCGACACACAGGTTAAAACAGCCCTATCCAAAGCCTAAAACACAGCTTCAATGGGACTGGTCAGTGTCCCAGGCTGTGTCTTACAAGAGCTCCAAAATGAACTAACCCCTCACCTAAACACACTGTTCAAACTCAGCCTCTCTACAAGCTACATACCCACAGAGTGGCGCACAGCAACAGTTATCCCGCTCCGCAAAGGTGGAGCCACAACGGACCCCGGGAACTATCGCCTATAAGCCTGACTAGCCTGGTCTGCAAGGCTATGGAGTGCATCATCATGGAACTCATTAACAGAGACACTGGGAACCTCCAAACCTTGGACCCTACCCAGTTTGGCTTTGTTAAGGGCAGATCATGCCTCCTAAACCTGGTGGACTTCTTTGAGACAGTTACCAAGGCATTAGATGAGGAAAAGGAGGTCCACACAGCCTATCTAGACCTCACAAAAGTTTTTGACACGATTCCCCATTCTAGTATTATAGATAAGCTCACCAGCTTGAACATAAACCCCTACGTCATGAGATGGGTTGCCAACTGGCTCATGGATAGAACCTACATGGTGAGAGTTGCAGGCTCTACATCTGACTCTAAACCGGTTACAAGTGGTGTCCCCCAGGACTCAGTCCTAGGACCCCTACTGTTCGGTATATACTTCTCAGAGGTTCAGGCAAGTATAGGAGGACTATGGCTGACCAAGTTTGCAGATAACTGCAAACTAGGGGCCATAATTGATTCTCTGGCTGATACAGACACCCTCCAGAAGGGTCTCACTGAGACGGATAACTGGTGTCAAAATCATAGCCTCAAGCTAAATGCCAAAAAGTGCGTAGTCTTCCCCTTTGGAAAAAATAAAGTACCCGTGAACTACCACATAGGTGGTAGTCCCCTAAATACAGAAAATGTAATAACGGATCTGGAGACCCAAGTAGATAGTAATCTCTCCTTTGATAATCACACCTGCAACAGCTGGAAAGACCACAAAAGTACCTCAACAAGAGGATTACTGACCTCAAACAGATGCCCTATGCAGCCTGACTTAAAAAAACTCCAGCTGTACTCGGTTGCATACCGCTTACTCAGAGGTGATCTCTGCCTGACATACATGCCATGTCCAACCCAGAATTGATGGAAATGCTCCACCTAAAAAAAAAAAACAAATCCCGGAGAGTCACATGCTCTAGAGATATAAACCTCACCACAGCGATAAATAGGACATGCTGGAGGGATAGTTTCCTGTCCCAGAGACTCCCCATGCTTTGGAACAGGATTCCAATATACATCAGGTAGAGCCCCTCACTAACACTCTTCAAGAGAAACCTTGACGGTTGGATGGGAAACAGAAAATTTACCCCGGGGATCCCTGCAGTGGCTCTGCTGAACAGTGGCGCAGGGAACTAATGTCTCTGCTGGACAGAGGCACAGGGAACTAATCTAAGAGGGTGGCGAAAGCCAACACATTCTGGCTAGGTTTATAAATGCCCTTGGGCAGATAGCCTAGTACTTACCTATGAACCTATGTAAAAGATGACAAGAAAAAATATTTTAATATGTTTGGAGTTGGACAAAGTCCATCATTTCAGCCAAGAAGAGGAGAGTGAAGATAAACCTTCATTTAGGTCAGAGGAGATATTATTTGGTGAGGTCTTTTTGTATCAGTATACAGTACAAGATACAGGGCTCTAGTAGATTGAATTAAGGTAGTGAAAAGCCTTTAATATGCATAAAATTCAACAGGTTCATCATTCTGAATGAAGGCAAACTTTAAGGAGTGATGATATTCTTATTCGAATGAAATTTTTTTCTTCTAGACAAAAACTGACACAATCTTACATACTATGACTGACCAACTTGAAATATTGGTAGCTATGCATTACCCCATATTTTCCCCAGTTATGAAATCTGGTTAAAGCATAAAAAATCATTACCACCTTCCACAAACTATACCTCACTTTCCTTTCATTATGATTAATGATGACATCACTGCATGGTCTAATTCTTCCAATGGCACAGCTTGCAAATGGATCAATCATTATTCTGTTTATCCGCGATAAGGCTAATAAAATGTGTCAATCTGCATCTTTGTCTGGCCATATCCCTTGTCACATTGCTAAACTTTAACTCCTGTTAGATTCTTAGTGCCATGGACTCTAGATAAAAGCTTAGTTTTATTGGGTACCCTTACCTGAATTATGTAGACCTCTTCACTAAAAACTCACCAGGGCAACTTCAATGGGCTGTTGTCATAACTAGTTAATGCCACATATTGACAATATCACTTAAGGCTTCAATCTGGTTGTTTTATTTACTGGGAGCATTTACTTTTATTGATCACTGCCTAATAATATCTTAGCTAATAAAAAAAATACATTGTCAATTTGTTGAGCAATCAGTTGCTTGCAGCATCATGTTTACAACACCAAATAGACAAGTGAATCCTATTATTGGGGTAAAGCGATATTCTGCTCCATTCTGTAATACAGTTTGTGGAGTTAGGATATAAAGGTTGGGGGGGTGAGAAGCAAAAGACCCCATATGGGAAGAGCATGGAACAAAGCCCCACTGTTCAATAATATTTATTTATTTGTTACCATTGTTTTCCTGGGTAAGTCTGACTGAGCCTACAACACCCATTTTCAGTGGAGGGCCAGGGAGAAAAGATCCATGTATATAAAAACACACAGCATATTTGAGACAGTAGAAACATGTACAGTTCACCATCGAGGAAACAGAATAAGAAACACTCCAATGGAACATTTAAATTACAGTAGTAATAATATATGGGGAGGAAGGGCAAGTTTGTAGGGGAAAATGCATAAGTATAGTATCTAGTTAAGACCAAGACAGGAAATGCAGATCAGAAAATGCAGTTACTAGCAGATGAGAAGGAGGAAAGTGGGTAAGGGATTAGCCAGGAGGGGAACTAGAGCAGAACCAAGTATTAAATAGGAATGCCTTTAGGGAGGATTTGAATGTTGTGGGTTTGAGTTACAGCTAATAGAACAGAATTCCTTTTTTTTGCACTAGTGTTGGAGTACAGGCAGATACCAGCAGATTTATTCAGAGATTAATATTTGGAGAGTAATAGTTATTTAATAGTTATTTTTTAAACATTGTGACTGGATGTTAACAATTCTTTTTAATAGCAAATTTGGTACTTTTACTAGTTATTTTTTAAACATTGTTTTGGCGGAGTGCATGCCTGAAAGGGCTCTCCACCACCCCAGGCAACTATAGCTTCATCTTTCTCCACTAGGTGACGAAACTAACATTATACTTGTTGTATTCTGTCCCAAATAAAATCTGCCTCCCCATTGAAATTCCTGTAAAGTAAAGCTAGTACCATTTAAGTGATGTATTTCATCCCCAGATAGATTTGCCTTCCTTTGTTGATTTACTGACACACCAAGGGCATGAAAGTAGTGTTTCTGCAACTATCTGGTTATACTCCTACCTTTCTGCCTCTAGCTCTTCCTTGCTTTCTCCTGCTTTCACTTACCTTGCAACCCCAAGATTTCCACTTCTCATGCTGTTTTCCTTTGCACTCATCTCTGAGGGGGCGGGACATAACTCTACCTACTTTTTCTGGTTGAACCTTCCCCCATTTTGTTTCTCCCTCCTCTGACTCCCCCTCCCCCATGTACAATGGCTAGTCTATATTAGTGGGTCTTCTCTTGAGTGGCACCATTTTTACATAGCTATTTTTGCCTGCTCGTGGTGAGGAAGCTCTCCCCAGCCCTTTTTCAGTGTGCACGCCTGCAAGTAAGTGGCTGCAATTGTTTAAGCTATTCTCAAATATTTGTTGTTCACCTGGGTCAATAGGCATTTTTATGTTTTCCAACTGAAGTACTTAGGGTTGCCACCTTTCTACTGTGCCATTTCCTGACAAACAAGCCCCGCCCCATGCACAATCAAGCCACACCCATTCCTTTTAATAGCCACACCCCTTTACTCTAGCACCCTTCAGCATAAGTCTTTAATATCACATACAGTTACCAATAAGTAGAAAAATGTGCAACGAGTCAAAAGTAAATAAAAAAAACTTTATTTAGCAATACTTCAAAAGGTTCACTACATACAACAGTACATCACACACAAGCATGGGAAAACTAAGCCCAAGTCTCATATCACAGGTAGTACTAAAATGAAAATACAATTAGATATTAAAAACACCAGTTCATTCAAAGCAGTACATTAAGGGTTCACCACACACAATAGTAAAAGAAAAGCAACTGTTTAAAGTATCTTCAGTTTTGCTAGAAATCATTGCTTATACTTGAAGCTATATTTGGCATTTGATCTAGCAGCCTCAAGTAATGGCTGGTTATTTCTCACAAATGAATAAAATTGCGAACAACTCATGTTAAAGTTTAGCTTGACCTGCAACTCTGCCTTCACAAGTGACACAAGCATTCTATTTCTTACATCAGTCCACGCATTCCCCATAAGTGAAAAAACCCTTTCCACAAAGCTATTGCTGGGGGGGATTGAAAGAGCAAACTGCACCAGTCTGTAAAGTGGCTTGCAGTCTGGAACTTTACTAGAAAAAGTCACCCAGCGATCACTTACAGATGCCTCTGTCATCTGTAACAGGGCTGGCAATGCAGCAGTTAAAGTACAGTAGTCTGAGTAAAGTGCTTCAATGTCCACATCCAATTTGAAGAGGTCTGCAACTGTATGCAGTTCTGGCCAAGTTACAGGATGTTGGAGGCTGAGGACCTGCATAGCTTTAAAGGGACTATTATCATAGTCAAACCACTTCTGTAGGTAACAAAGTGCTTTACTGTAAAATCACAGAAGGTCCTACAGACCTGCTGTGCGACAGCTGGAGTAAAGTGCTGTAAGGCAGATGAAACTTTAGTACCAAAGAACTGGTCATCTAGCCTTCTCTGCAACTCATCTTTTAGACTTTTCATCATGGTGTACAACTCTGGAGCAGAGAGTGTTACTTTCAAGTTTTGCTATAGACTTGTGGAATACCTGCAGGATGTAGTGCATGAAATGTATGTAGCACTCTGCCTCAGACACATCCCTACTGATGCCATCCTCATCGGCCTCCACAAATTTCCAGATAAGGGGGTGACAGTCCTCAGGCCCTTGACTAATAAAATAACTTTTAATAGCAGGCCAACATTCTACCAGCCTTGCCACAGCTGGGAACAAAGACAGCCACCTTGTTACAACATGTTGCATTATTTCCTTAAAGTCCTGGTTTAGGAAAGAATAGAAGCCTTTCAACAGTGCCATTTTTTAGCAGATGCTGAAAACTCACTATGTACTTTCAAAACCAGAGTCTCCACATCAAACTTTGCAAGGGCCTTGCTTGCATGCTTGGCACAGTTATGTATTACATGGCATAAACAGTTTGCTGCAATGATGTGAGGCACCTCAGATTTCAAACTTTTAAAAACAGACCTGTGCTTTCCATAATTGACTGAGGCATTGTCTGCAGCATAGCTAGCAATGTTTTGTACTTTGAGTCCTTTATGCACAAGGATGTCCTTTATTCTAGTAAAGATACATTCAGAACTTTCGTTATGATCCTCATAGAAATCAAGGAGTTTCTGTTGTGTGCCATGGGTGTGAGTAAAGTACTGAATAACTAAAGGGAACATTTTTCTGTTCCCTTTACTGGATGCATCTGATCCCACTGAGAAATAGGAATTGCCAAGTTCCTGCAGAAGGAGCTCCTCTGAATGAGGTGCAAGAACATTCATGACAATACTCTCAGATTTTGTCTTCCCACAGGTGAATTTCAAAGCCAAAGTAGAATCAGGGAAGACTGTCGGTGCCAGCTTACCTCCACAATCTATGGATACATATGAGTGACCATGTTTCACTCCATGATAGACTGCTGTCACTTCAGCTGCAGTGACTTTGGAAGCTTCACTGGTTACACTACGTGGCTGAATAAACTTCGTCATTACGAGGTTCTGCCTCTGGAGCTGAAGGCTTTGATGATGTTTGTCTGACTTCTGATGGCTATTCAATGCCTTTTCCCCATCCCATTTTACAGTGAAAGTTGTTCCACAGGATGTGCACTTTGCCATGGCATCTGCATTTGGAACAGGTCACACCCATGAGTAGCTTTGCTCCCACACCTTATTATAACTGCAGAAAAACCTCTTAGGAGACGCTTTCAGCCTCTTCTTGATGATCCATTGACCTTTTCCTGAACATGATTCCTGTAGGATCCTTGCTCAACACTACAATAAACCAAAACAGCTATTAATAGAAAATCAAAACACTTGTGACCAACACCAGTGCCTGGTGGGGCCTGTGTCAGTCAGTAGCCACTAGCCAGAGTTCACATTCACATGTGAATCTCCAGACTTTCACACCCTAGTAATACCAAGTTGGTATAGGGAAAAAAATGAGACTCCTCATGAAAAATTACAGTGAAGGTAAAGCAATGAAAGGCAGAAGCAACTCCTGTCTGAGGGACTTGCAGCTGTTACACATGAACCTGGTGTGACAGCAGAATATGCACAGAAGGCATTCAACTGTGTGTAAAACACATGGGTCAGACACTACAGCAATGCACCAAATTAAGACCCTCTACTTTTATGTAGAACCCAGTGCAAATGTTATCCAGCTGAGTCTGAACACAGCAAGAAAGTTCAGGCATACTGTGGACTGACAAGATAAAGATGAAATACATGGCAGCTCAGCAATCATACCCTCTGGCTACAATTGTAATAACTTGCATAAAGACAAACAGGACATAGTGTGGGCCGACACAATGATAAACATGAAATATGTAACTCAGCAATCATAATACCCTCTGGCTGCAACAGTAATAACTTGCATAATGATAAGAGACCGTATGGGCAGACATAAAGATGAATTCGTAGCCCCACAATTCCAGATGCAACACCCCATATTAAGTGCAAAGCACAGAGACCAGTCAACTTGGGGCTGGTTTCTCCCTTTTTTCCACTCCAGATCCTCACCACCACCTCCTCCCACTGGCACAGTTAGAGTTGAGCATAGTGGCCAAGTGAAGACCTCGAGCACCCTATTTAACAGTGCTTTGGGCCCCTGCTAAAGCAGTTGAGACACACTTGAGGTCTGATTTATATACACAAGGGAAAGGCTGGCACAAGTTTACTAACTAGTTTTCCCCAGACTACAACATAATCAGCCAGCTACTCCTTATAAGCAACTTTAAGGCCCTAACAAAGTGTGTTCAGTCTTACTGTGCAATAGTAATAAACATTGCTAGTTTGACCAATGCCAAGGTAGTGGCCCAGTGTCACTAAATAAATATTTAAGTCGTCTCAAAACTTAAATATCTACACAACAAAACGTTAGAAAATATCCTGTGTATATTCACTGTAACAAGCTCAAAACCACATGAGATATTTCACATTGACAGTCCCAAAGAAAAGCAACTACATGAAGCCTTGCTATATACCCAAGACACCTAGGAAGAAACACAGGTCAAGGTAAACATCACGGTGATGATAGACTAGAAAAGACAGTTCTACAGTCCAAGCATCCTATACAAATCATGTAATCATATATTCACTGTAACATCAAATGAGCTAAGCTTTGGTATAGACGGTATACCCTAGAAAACACAGATAAAAGGTAAACAGTTGTGATGACAAACTAGACAAAAAGCTACATTTAAGCCTCACTATACTACGAAGACTGTACACCCTAGAAAGACACCCTAGGAAGAAACACAGGTCAAGGTAAACATCACGGTGATGACAGACTAGAAAGACAGATCTACAGTCCAAGCATCTTATACAAATCATGAAGTCATTATATATTCACTGCAACCAAGTCCAAAACCAGATTAGAAACTGTTCTAGTTAATCACCACATGTTGAACATCTAGATAGTTACACACATCTTGTCACCATCAATGAATGAGATAGTGCCAGCACAGCTAGTGAATTAATATAAATTTAATATTTAAAAATTCACTAGTAGCTGTGCTGGCAATATTTCATTCCCTTTGTCACACTAATCTTTGAAAATCTACCTTAATTCCAAAGAATTAATCCATTAAAAAAATCCACTTACCTCCAGAAAAATCAGCAGCAGGGCTACTAAAACAAGCTCTCAGCAGCAGAAGAGAACAGGCAGCTAAAGGGCCAGCAAGCAGGGGAACACACCACCACCCAGTCCACAGCACTTCTCCTCCAGCCAGGGCAAGACTCCAGCAAGCAAGGCAAGCAGCAGGGCTAAGGCAATCCTTCCAGGCAGCAGGGCTTCCAGGCAGGGCTTCCAGGCAGCAGGCAGGGCTTCCAGGCAGCAGGCAGGGCTTCCAGGCAGGGCTTCCAGGCAGCAGGCAGGGCTTCCAGGCAGGCAGGGCTTCCAGGCAGGGCTTCCAGGCAGCAGGCAGGGCTTCCAGGCAGCAGGCAGGGCTTCCAGGCAGCAGGCAATCCACTGAAGATGACGTCCAAGCAAGAATTTCAGATCTTAAAGCACCCTTTGTACAAAAGTAAAAGGTAAAAACTGAAGCTGAATCGCCGCTTTATATTCATAAATTTTTGCGGGCTTTGCAGGGCTTTGACTAGTAACTCTACGTGTTGATTGGCTGCTTGCTGCACGAGCCTCGTCTGCAGCAAGCAGCCAATCAACAATGTTTTTCGAGCCTGACGTCGCTATTTCCGGACTCCGAGTGCAAGAACCGGAGAAAAGGAGTGCCCTACTGATTTCCGGGCACTCCGGAAAAAAAATGGAGGGGTGGCAACGCTAGAAGTACTTAGCTAACTGTATGTAGTCTAGGGAACTAACTGAATTGGTGACTGCTTTTACTACATAAACTGTTTGCTGTTAAATATGCTGTTGCTTACAATGGACTTTGGCTGGCGACTCCTGTAATGTAATGCTCGTTAACTGGTATTGACTGTTTTGCATACTTGCCTAAAGTCTCCTTTCTCTACTTATTTTTAGAAGCTGCAGCTGCACATATTCCATTTATTAAAGCAGTCTTTTAAGTTGCCAGAGATGGAAATACTTGTTCCTTGTTGGCAACTGGCAAGCTTCTTCAGCCTCTATTGATCAGTGCTATTCAGTATTACTTAATATTACAGTCCTGCATAAGTGTGTGTTCTGTGTTATCCTCAAATGTGTTCTGACCAATTATTGCTTACTGCACTGCTATTTTGAGAAATTATGACTGCATAAGTGTGTGTTTTACTGTTACTATTATATGATTTCTGCCTGATATCTAATCCACTACAAGCCCTGAGGTCAGCGGTCCATACATTACAGTCTGTTAAATTTCTGTCTCTCTCAGTCATTGCACGCTCACTCCACAGACACCACAGATCCCCTTACAGCCTCTCCACGTTCCTTTATACCTCTCCTAACCCACATCTGCACTCAGTCAGCTCACCCTCACTCCTCTTACTTTACTGCTCATCGAGATGTTGTGCACTTTGCAATAACTAGCCATCTTCCTAACATCAGTTAATATCTCTTTTTACAGCACACTTGGTCTGTCTTCATCATCGCAGCTTGGGCTAACCCCCCCCCCAGCAACTGCAACATTGCCAAATAAAAAAACTGCTATGGTCCGATTTCTTCCTACAGTTATTTAAAGCCAAGAATAACACTTTTTTAATGAGGATACCCACCAGAAAAGTTGGCATAGGTGACTGGATATTTATAATTCTTATTATCAAATTTGGTCCTTTAATAGTTATTTTTTAAACATTGTGACTGGATGTTAATAATTATCTTTAATAGCAAATTTGTTAAGTTATTTTTAAACATATGTTGGCTGGCATGCACACCTGAAAGGCTCTCCCCCACCCCAGGCAACTATAGCTTCTTCTCTTGCCACTAGGTGGAGCAACTAACATTATACTTGCCGTATCCTGTCCCAAATAAATCTGCCTCCCCATTGGAATTGCTGTAAAGTAAGGCTAGTACCATTTACTTGGTGTATTTTGTCCCCAAATAGATTTACCTTCCTTTTTTGATTTACTTACACACCAAGGCCATAAAAATAGAGTTTCTGCAACTATCTGGTTACACTCCTACCTTTCTGCCTCTACTTCTTTCTTGCTTTCTCCTGCTTTCACTTACCTTACATCTCCAAGGTTTCCACTTCTCATAGATTGTTTTTCTTTACACCCGTCTCTGAGGGGGGCAGCCTGCTCCATTCCTCCTCACTATGCTTGAGCACATTTCACTTCTCTACCCTACAGCCATTCCTACCCTTCCTGGATCACCTAGACTTATACAAACACTAACCACTCCCCCTAACTTCTCCCAATCAGCAATCATCATCCATCCACCAGTTACACCTCAAGTAACCAATACACTATTTGTAACACTACTCCCTCCCCTGCCACAACTTAATGCAACTGTCCTTAATCACTCTATTCCCACCACACTACACCAACACCCCTCTGTCTCTACATCTTCTTCATCACACCATCAAGCTAACCTAACATTCCAAAACAAAGAATACACACTATGCTCTTTCTCCTGCCCACATTCTATACCTTACTGCTATCTGCATACTCTCTAACATCCTATACTCACCTACAAATACATGTCCATAGCCCCACACTATATTATACTGATACCATCCACTCCTTACTCTCCTACCTTGCCATGTCCTCCCAACTCTACAATCATACACCTATTGCATCCTTCCCCTTCAAACACATAGTTGTCAGCAATACCACTAATTCAGCAGACACTTTCACATACTCTCCAAACTGTCACACAAACATGCATGTATATTATCACAGATTCACATAGTGGTGATATGCACCCCAATCCTGAGCCACATACAACACACCATCATCCTTACAATTCCACAACTTCCTCGCATTAAAACTTCAGACCTTATTCTTAACAGGAATCTTAGAAGCCTAGTTAACAAAATCACAGACTTTCATGCAGTCATTGCACAATACTCAGACATTCTTATAGCAACAGAAACCTGGCTAAAACCCCATACAAGAGACCCAGACACTCCCACAAGGTTATTGCATACATAGGTTAGACAGGATCAGGAAGAATGGAGGTGGGGTTGAAATCTTCTACCAAGATTACCTAAGCATAGACTGCCTAGCCATCAAATACCCTTATGATAGCAACTTTAAAGTCCTAATAACATGTCTCAGAATCAACCCAAAGAAAAATATTACCATAATTGCCACTTACATACCTCCCAACAATACTCCCACTGCCATTGAGGAACTCATAGCCTAGACAGCCTCAACCTACACCCATGAAACCATTATCACAGGCTACTTCAATTTAGACTGGAACACTTACACTGGTGATAACCCTTCCACCTTCATAAAGCTACATGGTTCCTCCCAAGCTATCCAATTTCCCACTCAAGTAGACAAACATAGCAAAAAGGAATCTATCTTAGACTGGTCACTTATTAACAGTACCACCCACAACTATCTGTCCGGATGCCTTCCAAATAATTTAAGTGACCATAGACCTACCTACTTAATCCATCATCAGTTCAACCCACCCAGAACCATAATTTACAAAGTTGTACAAAATACCAAAAACTTCTCCAATAAAGCATTCTTAGACATGCTCAGTAAATGTAACTGGACACCATTCCATCATATCCAACTTGACCAAGCTGTAACATACTTCAGTGACACATTTCTAGCTATTCTAAATAGCTTAGCACCAACTCAAACATGTTGTGCTAAAAATAAGAGATTGTCCTGGATATCAAAAGAAACCTCTAGACTTCAAAAACTAAGGGACAAAAAACCTGGTTTCAATACCAGAAAACAAAATACAATAAAACTATGTTATCATACCAGCAGTTCCACAATCAAACAAAAAAAAACAACTCAACCTAGACAAAAAAAAAAACATTATACATCTATGTAAAACAAATATGAAAACAATCTCAAAAAGTTCTGTCAGGCAAGTAACTCTCTCCTCTGCCCAAGTAAAGCCAGAACCCCAGAGCCAATAACCAATATCCAAAGTATGAGTATTGTCTCACAAATCAACACCTACTTTATAAACACCATTGTTTCCTTAGTTACAGGGAACAATTCCACCCCACTGTCTCTTCCACCTAATGAGGAAACTAACAACAACTATTTTGACCTCAAACCTATCCCAACTAACGTCATAAGAATGATGCTGAAAAAACTGAAACCTTCATCATTAGCAGCTAACCAACTCCCAGCTGATGGCATAGCTCTACATATCTCCATTCTGGTAAATAGGTCTATTGCAGAACAATATGTCCAAAAATATGCAAAATTTACTATATCACCCCTCTACATAAAGGAGAAATCAACAGAATTAAACAATTACAGACCCATAGCCATCCTTTCCCCTGTGTAAAAATTCTGGAAAAATGTATACACGCTCAATTACTATAATACCTGCTAGCTCACAACCTTATCGATCCCTCTCAAGATGGTTTCAGACAAAAACGCAACACCACCACAGCCCTAATTAATTTCTCTAGCACCATCAACTAACTCAGAAATTCAAACCAGCAAGTAATGTCAGTCTTCCTAGACATGTCAAAAGCATTCAACACTGTCTCCCATCAGAAACTCCTTAATAATCTTGCCTCTCTAAACCTATCAAAGACTTCCCTTTCCTGGTTCCTAAGCTATCTTTCTGACAGACAACAAGCAGTATGATGGAAATCTGAACTCTCACCACTTCTGCCTGTCTCAGTCGGAGTCCCTCAAGGATCCATACTAGGGGCCCCTTCTTTTCACCATCTTCTCTAATGATCTACCCTCATCCACAACATATGCTAAAGTATTTTAGTATGCAGATGATTCAACTTTAATCTGCTCTACAGGTACCTTACCAGACCTCCAAATAGTAGCCCAACAAGCTTTTAATGATATCGAAACATATCTAAGTAAATCACAACTAATCCTTAACAACAAAAAGACACAGTTAATGCTATTTACCAGTAGAAAACAATCACCTACCACCCCTCCTTTCACCATTCTCTCAGGAAACAACACAGTCATCTGACCAGTTGCGCATACAAAACTCCTCGGTGTGACTATCGACAACAAACTCAGATTTGCCCAACACAGCCATCACAATTAAGAAAGTTCACATTAAACTTGGCTCACTGTACAGAAGCAAGATATTCCTCGCTGTCAATACCAGACAAGCCATATCCAGAACCTTCCTCCTCTCATTGCTCCTTTATGCTTTCTCTCTTTACCAACTTAAAAAAATCAGACCTAACCAAATTGTAAACTTGCTACAACAAAATAGCCCGCTTTGCAACCAACCTTCCCCACCAAACCTATCACTGTATTGCTCTACATAAATTAAATTGGCTCAAGCTAACTAACCTTCTCTGTCTCTACCAACTTAAAATCACGCACAATATCATATCCCTCTTGACAACTGCCCATCCCTCAAGGAACTTGGTGTTCCCTACTCATTGTTCCCTACTAATCTAAAATCAATCTCTTAATTAATGATTTGTTCCTAGAAGGTTCTATAGACTTGGATGTATTAAATGTTTTGAATAATTCAAACCCTAGAGTTCCTTCAGTTTTTGGAATACAAAAGGTACATAAAGACCCTGAAGATCCTCCATTACGTCTTATAGTCTCTTCTGAGGGTTCTGTGACAACCCCTTTAGCAAAGTTTATCGATGTGAAATTGAAGGACATGGCTAATCAGGGTAGCACGGTTCTAAAGGATTCATGGGACTTTTTGAGACAGGTCAAACCTAACCTCTATTCCTCAGAGATCATTTTTGTGACTCTTGATATTGTGGACCTGTTTGGTTCCATTCCACACGAAATTGGTCTTGCATGGCTTGAGGATAGTATGAGAGAGAATGGTGGTCTTTCACCTGATGATTTTAGAACATGTCTTTTGTTAATGGAAGTTATCTTGAAAAATAATTTTATGTATTTTGAAGGTGAATTTTATAAACAGGAAAGGGGTGTAACTATGGGGGCAAAATGTGCCCCCTCTTATGCCAATATAGTTTTGTCATGGTGGGAACACTTATTTGTTAACAATTGTGAATATGTCAAGTCTTGTTTTTTTTATAAGCGCTTCCTGGATGATATTTGTATTTTTTGGATAGATTCACAGGAAAGATTTTTTGAATTTTTGGCCTATCTCAGGAGCACAACTAATTTTCTGGATTTCACTTACAATTTAAACAAGCATGAATGCATCTATTTAGATGTTTCCTTAACCAAGTCTAATAATTCCTTTAAATCCAAAATTCATCGGAAAAAGACTTTTTCGAATTCCTATTTACATTTCACGAGTGGTCACCCCTTTTTTCAGAAAAAGAATCTTCTTAAGGGGCAACTGGTTAGGTCCAGTCGTATGACCTCTGATGAATCTGACTTTGTAAATGATGCTGGATTTATTATGGATTTGTTTAGGGAAAGGGGGTATCCAGAAAAGCTGGTTAGTGATTTGTTTCAAGAGGTACTGGAGGGGAGAAAGGGTAGATTTGCACCAATCTTGGGTTTGGATGATGTTAGTCCTATTACTAACAAGAATGTCCTGAATTGTTGGGAAAAAGCATATGTTATGGATTATACAGGAGATTTGGACATTATTAAACAGACTATTATAAGAGAATGGGATAGGTTCAAACAGTTTACTGATTTGGAATATATACACAAGGAACCTTTAAAATTTACATATAGGAAAGATTTTAATTTCAAGAATTTGTTTGAATTTGGGGGTAGTTCCAACCATAAGACTAGAACAGGTAAGGTTGGAACATTCAAGTGTGGCTTTTGTTCCCAATGTCAGTACATTGCCAATAGTACCAGTATTCATCTTCCCAGTAGAGATAGGCAGATTGTTGGTAACACATATTCCAATTGTAACACCAATGGAGTTGTGTACATTGCTATTTGTCAACTCTGTCATTCCTTTTATGTGGGAAAGACAGAGAGAAAGTTAAAGTTTAGAATCTATGAACATCTTTATGAAATTAAAAAATGCAATGGCAACAATGCATTATTTCGACACACACAGAATTGCCAACAGGCCTCCTTCCTCTTTTTTGTTTTGGAAGTGGTTCCCAAAGAGGTTAGGGGTGGTATGTGGGAAACTAAGCTGGAATACAGGGAACTCTATTGGCAGATTATACTAGAGGCCAACTTGAACCCTGGTCTTAATGATATGGTTTCCCTTCTCCCTGTTCTTAAACTAAGGGCAGCGAAGTTATGACTTACAATTCCATTTTTGTCCATTAGATGGTGCCAAATACATGAGTTAATTTTAACTCATATAGTATATTTTTAGTTGATTGTTGTTATTATTTAAAAGTAATTTTATATAATTTTATATGTTTTAAATATTTATAAAAATAGGATGAAAAACATCCTTTATATAGTTTTTTCATTTTTTAAAAAATGTTTTTTAAAAATGTATTTTTTAAAAAATGTAATTAATACATGTTTTCCCAAGATTAGTTATTATGGGTAATGGCACAATGTAATTGTTTAATTGTTTTATTACATTGATTGATTGTTTTATTATGTTGGTTATAAAAGGGAGTATTTGTATGAAGTTAGACAAATGTTTTAGCTTCTGACGACAGTTTTGAATTACAGCGTTAAAGTGTGCTTGGCTGGTTTGTGAATAAAGTCGTTTTTTAATCACCACCATTGTTCCAGGTCTTGGACCCTTATTTGGCTTCTCCTGAGTGAATTTTGTTTGGTTTTGGTTTTTGTTTTTTCGCTCTTCATCTCCTTTTGTGGTTCCCTACTCATGCCCATGATGTCTAAGATCTGCAGACAGAAACCTGCTCACAGTAAACAAAGGTAACACTCATGGTGAAGCCCTATTTTCAAATCAGATATACATATTATGGAACTACCCCACTCCCTCAAAAACACACCTGAATCTACCAATTCCAAACTACTATTTGAACATCTATCCAAGAACTGGCATTGCTCCTGTGCCAAACCTGACTGACAAGATATCTTTAACTCTCTCACCATACTGTCCACTCCTTACCTCATTTTCTTCCTCCCCTTGGTGTTACTACTGCTCATAAAAGAAAAAAATATAAAGGAAATCTCATTTGTTCATAACTATTATTTAATATGTACACAGTGCTAATTTTATTATTCTCGTAGTGATCTTTGCTGAAATACTTGCGTGATTTTCATTTTTGACCTTGTATCTACTAGAAAACAGTATTGAATACTTCTTTCTATAGACTAACTGGATGATGTGTATTCTGCATCTTACTATATGTATACTATTGTACTATCTAATTATTGTATTTTGCTTATATTTCTGTAGAACTTTTCTCCCCGGGCCTCCACTGAAAATAGGCTTCTGACCCAGTCAGACTTTCCTGGTAAACAAATTTAGATAAATAAATAAATGAATGAATGTATTGGTTTTGTAGATGGAGATAAGATGTTTATTACTGGAGGAAAGGGGTCTGTTAGGGTGGCAGCAAGGGAGAATGTTGTTGAGGGCAGGACAAGCAGAGGGTTTACAAATTGTGTTACATGCTGTAACTGGCTAACATTGAAATGTATGTATATTTTTGTATGCTGGATATGTAAAGGTTTACTGATTCTAATATTGTTAATGGCTGCACTATTTATAGTTTCAAAAGACCTGGTTTCATAATGTGCTAAAGGCATTGCCAGTGGACTGTGCTTTCACATTGTAGGTTATGAACTTTTTGAGGTCTGATTACTTGAAGTTTAATGGTTGAATGAAATGCCATGAGTTCATGGTTATTAACATGACTAACATACACTTTCATTTTACCATTCTTTCAAAGTCTCTAAGCAATCTCTAACTTATGTCCTCCCTTTATATTTTCTCAAATGTCTTAAATTCCAGGAGGCACTACCAGTTCCACCTATTTCTCCACCGGCAAAAGTAATCCCATTTTGCATGTCACTGATGTTAACGTAGCTGTTATGCAACACCATGCTAGTCTCCTACCTCTCCAAATCTATTTATATAGATTCACTTTACATGCTCAAAATGCTAAAATATTGAATTTTAGAATTTTGAGCCTGTAAAGTCAGATGGACGGAAACCTCGAACCTGGAAGTGTTGAATGGATTATGTTGAACCCGCGGTACAGATAGCGTGTTAGGTAATGTACTGTTTTTGTAGTTTTGGGGAGGGTTTGTGTGTGCTTGAGTGTGTTGGGGTGTTTGAGGTGTGAGTTAGGGTAGGTGATGTGCAGTGTGAATGTGTTAGTGTTGGGAGTGCTGGTGTTTGTGTATGTGATGTGTGTTTGTGCAGGGAGCTTTGGAATGTGCGATGCTGGGTTGTGTATGTTTTGGAGTGTTGTGCGACCTCGGAGGTAGTATATATAAGTAGGGGATGTGTGGGGGGCACAGCCCCCCAAATGGGGGGGTGCAGGAGGGCTTGCCTTCCTGCATATACTAAGGGTAGGTGTGTGTGTATGTGTTTGGTTGTGTGCGTGTGTGTTATGTTTATTTTAGGGAAGTGTTGGGAGGTATGTACGCTGGTGTATGTATGTGTTTTGTTGTGTGTGATGTGTGTTTGATGGTAGTTTGTAGATTTGCAGTTTTGTGTTTCACGTTTGTGTATGTTCGGCGTTTAGGGGATTTGACTTTATAGTTTCGTGATACTGAATTTCAATAATTTAGTATTTCAATGCTATAAAGTGAATCCATTTATATATAATGATTTACACCTTATCAAAAGCTCACACATCTGTAGTAAGACTATCCTATGAGTTACTCAAACATAACATGTATGTCAGTTAAGAGATAAAACTGGCATTTATCTGGCCATCTGGTTGGTGTGCCAATAAAAGGAATGCCCTTTTTTTTGCACTTCAGTGGAAGAGCTGGGGGGGGGGCATAGATCTAACTGTACTAAGCTGATGACTTACAATTTATTGATTGGCTTATTAAAGTAATGTGTTTTTTTTGTTCTTTGCTTGAACAGGTGAGGGGATGGGGCGCCATATCATAGTACTGGTCCAGAGCGCTGATTGGAGTAACTCAAATTGCTGAATTCTCATTTTACTAAAAAGTTGTTTGGGGTATAAAAAAGAGACCATACAAATTGAGTGAATGCTCATTCTGCCATTTCTATACCCCAAATAAAATATAGTTTATATAGTGCAGGTAAATAGGACAGTGCAAGAAATTAATGTTTGGACAAGAAGTGGTTGTACAGGTGTGCAAGACTGCATTGTGTCTGAAGTTTATGGTAAGGGTTAGGTAGGAGGATAAATTCAGTGTTATACATGTTTGGTGTTGTGTGTGTTCTGTGTCCTTTTGTCTTGTGTAGTGGTACTGTTAGGGAAAAGATTTTTAGTAAAGTAATGTGTAGAGCTCGAGTTAGACTTAGCACACATGAGTAAGGTGGGCAATAGGTGAACCCCAGTTTAGCTTGACAGGTACCATGCAAGAATAGAGTAGCCCAAATATAATACATTGTTTGTTGTGTGTTGGAGGCAATGCCACAAACACCCTAGAACCTGCTTGATTACCCCCATTCACCCTATCCAGACCATGCAAGAAAAGGGCTATAATGCATCACTTGCCAAAACAAGTAATTTAAAGGAGTGAATGTTTGGCCTACTTAAGTCAGGAGGGGCTAAATTCTGAAGCAAGTTTTTTTCTTGTTGTTGACTGTGCAATGTTAAACAATATGGCAGTAGTATTACAAAAATAGCCCCACCATTAGTTAACATCTTGACAGGACCTTCTAAACTTGTTGTACCAGTGGTGTAAGAGGCATGGTGGCGAGTTAGGTGAGGAAGATGTAGCAGCAGTCCCACAGCTGAGGTAGAGGTAGGCCAAGTACATTGTAGCATTGGCAAAAAGGTGGCATCTGATTCACAGGTATGGGTCATGACCCAGAAAATACTGAATAAACTAATGCATGAGTTCTCATATCCAGGCTATACTGATCATGCATGGACTGGCCACACTGTATCAAACATCAACATAACCACACAAGGTGGGGGGGCAGGGTACAGTATTCATCACTCGCACATAAGACTTGAAGAACACAGTGGCAGTTAACTACAGCACTATAATAGAGGGATAGGGTAATGGGAGTGAAAGGGGTACACAGTAGATGGTGACTTCAGCACTGTAAGATCAGATATGGTCATGGCAGGTGGGTACATTAATTATGAAGTATTGGAGGGTGCAGGAAGTGGGGGATCACATCCTCCAATTCTGCTTGGGTTCAAACAACCAAAATGTGACTGTTGGTATCATTCACTATGTTGGCTTGCAGAGTCAGGGCTTGACACAGTACCAAAGGTGTAGAGCCAAATGAGTGTCATCTTCCTTGACCAGGAGTATCATAACAGTAATCTTTCAACAAATCTATTGCTGAGAATTATTATGGTTGTCCAGTATTCACAGCCTTCCCCACTCCCTGCAAAAATCTGGTCTCTGTATCGGTTGTCTGTAGAAGCACTACGCAGGAGGTGCAGACATGTTCAGAAGGTCTGCAGGAGCACTTCATTCTTCTGGGATGTGGTTATTGCCTCCAGCAGGTGACCATGCCACCCTTGTACAAAACATGTCAGTCAGCATGTCTGCATGTATGTGCGTGCATGCATGCATGTGTGTGTATATGGGTGTCTGCATCTGCAGTGCTCTTGGATGGCAAAACTTATGGCCACATTCCATCTCTTACGCACCTCTGGGTATAGTTGGTGCTCCATCCTAGCTTTGCCACAAAGCATACTGTAGCCAGACCTGAACATGTGGCCATATAACCCAAAAGCCCTTGCAGTATGTCTTTTACAGTATTTCCACTATATACAGTTTTCCCTCACACAAAACCAGAGGCAAATGGTGCACTGTTATGCCAGTGTCCTGGGCTCATATCTACTTGTACATCGTAATATCTGTCTCAGAGTGACTGGCATTCACCTCAGGATTCTTGCTCTTCCTGACATACTTTTACCAGGTGAAACTCTTTCCTAAACTATAACTCCTTCTTTAGCTCATTAAAACTGCAAATCTAGACAATCTGTACTGAAATTCCTGCATTCCAAGTTTATACAATAATGAGCAGAGTTGCATGGTATGGCACCACCACTTCATATGTCTCTATCAAGGGCCAGTTAACTTGGTAGTTATGCTAATAAGGCTACTTAGTGCCACACCTTCTGAACTGCTACCATAGAGCACTGTAGTACCCAGATATGCTGGTGGTAGCCAGGTGTGTTGCAGTAACCAGCAGGCATGTGACCGGTATGTCTACATACAGGTGCTTGCTCAGAGTGCCACAGTGCAGCACGATATGCATGCTTAGCACTATGCTGCAACACTAGGGAGCTACAGTAATGCTATTGTGCAGAACTATGTTATGTGACATGATTTCAAATATACATCTGTAAGAGTAAAGCTACTGTTTTGCTCCTCAAGTAGGCATGAGAGCATGGCTAGAGCTACTTTAAGCACATCAAAATGCAAAGCCCCAGCATGGCATGCAAAGAAAGCAAGTGTTTCTTCTTATTTGTACACAGAGATTTTAATGAGTGTCTTCTATGAAATTATGAGGAGCCCTTGTCAAAGGTGGATGCCTGCCACAAGTTTGCCAGTATAGTGAATGATGCTACGAGCAACACCCATTGTGCAGAGCACTTACAGCATCTCTACAGTATCCTGAGATAGTGCAACCCTGACCTGCTTCATTAGTGGAGGACAGATGCTGTGGGAGACATACAGAAATGTACTGTAATCATTTTTTCCTGGTAGTATTCCATTCTGACAACAACTACCAGAATGAAAATGTAATAATTTCTTCCAATTGTGTCATACTTCTGCTGATCCATCTGTGGCAGAGAAAGAGGTGAGGCCATGCCTTAATCTATGCTAGCAGAAGCCTTTGGTGTTGGGTTGTCAGTGGCCACCACAGCTGCCTTTCAGCAGGGAGTGATGGTCCCTTGCTGGAGGTGACCTGTTTGGTTACTGGTACCACCATTGCTATTTCTCTGAATGGAATGAAGGCTCCTTTTCTGAGAGTGCTCCTCAGGGCAGAATAGTAGCTACTAGATAGACCACTGTAAGTGGTCTGATCCTGCAGCATCAGTTATGGAGGCTGCTGGAAGCTGAGATATGGTGGCAACTGAGTGCTCACCTTAGTGATGTGAAGTGCCTTTTGGCATAGTTAGTGGGGTTATGTTAGTGGCAGATCCACTAAAGGAGCAACTGGTTTATAACATTGGCTGCAAAGAAGAGTAATGCCTGGGGTTCTTGCCCTCTAGGCTGGCCTGGTATCCAGCCATACCAGGCCTAATTATATCATCATCCTGTTGTTTCCCCTAACTTATGTGTCATTCCGAATTCCTTGCTCAATGTACAGCCCTTACTATCACTGCTTTTCTACTCTCCATATGTGTCCAACGACTGCCATCCCAGGCTTTTGCGTGTCTCCCACCCTTGTCTGTTTCTCTGTTTTATGTTTGCCTGTCTGTCCATGCTGCCTGCCATTCAGCCTCTACCCCATCGTCAACCTTCCCTCATTACCTTCATCGCCTTCCTTTATTTCTATGTATGAAAAACAGTCTTTTTCCATTAAAAAACACCCTTACTCCTCCTGCACCTTTCAAACTCATGGCTACCCTTTTGTGTTGCCCCCCTCTCCCGGCTTGCTCTTCAGCCTTTCCCTATACTCCTATCTACTTTATTTCCTCACCATTTATATGATGAATAGGATTGGTACATTCATATGCACACCCACAATGGTCTATTTGGTAACCACTATTCTGCCCATCTTCTGGCAGATGAGACAGAGAGAGAGAGAGACAGAAACAGAAAATGAGTGAGATGCAGCTATGCAGTTCTTCATTGTGCTTGTAAGCTCACACTGACTCAGGCATGCTAACCTTCCTTTTTTGTGACATATGTCATGTCTGTCACATGACCTAACATATCCATGCTGCACAACTCAATAACTGTAGAAATCAAAAGGCCTGGAATAGCTGCAGAAAAACAGACCAAGTATAGCAAGTGTACCTGACAAAATTTCCTTTCTTTGCGCTTGTATCCAAGTGATGTAAACCTTATATCCAAACACCAGCGACTCTGTATTGCTTTGAAGTAAAAAATATTTATTAAGCGATACCAACTTCAATATTTTTGGTTAATTAAAACAACACAAAACGCTTTTCGTTTCCAAAGGTTTGAAAACTTTTTCAAATGGTTTGTATTCCGCCCCTTTCCTTCTATTTATAGTGATCATGACATCACTTCTCCTTAAAGGTATAAGACACCTTAAATACAATGTACTTCTGCAATGTCAAAATTATTCTTTGTTGTGCAACATGGTCAAGTAAAATTAAATAAAATAAAATGTTTCTATCCATCTTTAAATCATCATTCATAAAACACTTTTTAAACAGATAAAAACTTTGCTTTACAATCTCAAAGCTTAATACAATGTATGTGTTCTATAATATTAGTGTGCTCTACACTAGTTGTATTTATACCAGCACATACCTATTAGAACACTGATATAAAGCAATCCAAGTAAATTTACATTTCTTATTTAAGAATCTTTGCATATTCCTGTCCTGTTATGTTCAGGGCATTGCAACATACATATTTTTTCTGTTATAATTATTTTATATATTTTTACCACCCTGATTAGTTACTAAAACAGCTATGTGTAGACTTCAAAAAGTTATAATAATACACAGTATATGCTTCTCATATAGGTAAATGCTCTTGTAAAACTGGAACTTGCGACAAGGAAATAAAAATAAATGTGCTAAACAAGAGCAAAGCAAGGCACAGTTCAAGTATTTATAATTCGATATTTATTGCAGAGAGTTGATGAGCGCTTTCGCTAATATAATAGCTTCTTCAGATCAAACGTTCTCTAATAAAACAGACTATTTAAATACAAAAAGAAACATTTCATCAATTCAAATCAGCCAATCAACAAATCACAGTAATTAATCCTTATTAAAATTTAAAACAGCAACACATAAATAAAACGAATCGCCCTTTACGTGACAGGATAAGGGAGCACATTTATAGTATTAGGAGAAATAATAATATGCAGAATGCTTTAGCGAAACATACTGCTTTGTATGATACTCACCACAAGTTTCAGTTTAGGGTATTAGAAGTAATTGAGCCCAATGTGAGAGGGGGCAATATAATAACATGCACTGAAGAGAAGGAAAACAACTGGATTATTTTGCTAAAAGCAGATAGAGGCTCAGGATTAAATGACAAAGTATCAATCAAACCAACACTCAGACAACGAAGACACATTAAATAATTTTAGGCATGTAATACAACTATAGACATCTCTATATTAATATGTACTATATATTTGATTTCATACATACATTTTTAACATATTTTAACATGAATTTAGCATCCATTATACATATTTATACAGACATATTTATATATTATTTATGATTTTATTATATATATTTTAATTGTTATATACATACATATATATTTATTATATATTTTTATATATACACATAGTTTTAGAATAAGTATGGGAAACACTTTAGATTGTTATCAGTAGGTTTACTACACAATAGGCTTATAATGTGTTATATTTATGTGTTGCTGTTTTAAATTTTAATAAGGATTAATTACTGTGATTTGTTGATTGGCTGATTTGAATTGATGAAATGTTTCTTTTTGTATTTAAAAAGTCTGTTTTATTAGAGAATGTTTGATCTGAAGAAGCTATTATATTAGCGAAAGTGCTCATCAACTCTCTGCAATAAATATCGAATTATAAATACTTGAACTGTGCCTTGCTTTGCTCTTGTTTAGCACATTTATTTTTATTTCTATGTGTAGACTTCATTTTAATGTTATAAATGCTACAACTATACAATAACAGAAGTGTGCAAGTCTATCCCCCGGATTCATGAAGCTCGGCGCAAGGCCGGTGTAAGGCCTGCACCGGCCGTGCAGTGTACAAATGGCATAGCAGCGCCACATGCATAGTAATGAGTGTGCGCTGCAACCACAACCACGTGCATAGGGCACGTGCGCGAGTCCAGGGAGCCTAACTAGGTTGCGCTCGGAGGCGTGGCCAAGTCGGCAGGCGATGAGCAACCTAATGTGCTGAGTCTTACAGGCCGCCTGCAATAGTAACCGCACCTACCAGTGTCCGTGGATAATGAAACGTATGCAAAGTATGCTACATAGTACCCGTCCACACAAAATGGAGAACCAAAACATAAATGCACGACATACAAAATGTTCCCGTTCATGGAACACATGATACTCAGAATACTGTGTCCATTACGTATTGCACTGTCAGCAGTCATACCCAGCGGAGGTGTACTGCATCATGTCAGCGCACCACAAATACACACGACCAGCCCCATGGGCATGGTCACCAGCAGTCCCACAGTGGTAGTGATAGTACACAGCCGGGCAGTCGTGGCCATATAACAACCATAAAGAAACCAGAAATCCCAAACACACACACAAACATATGTACAGGAAAATGTGCCATACACAGCAACGTAACTGTCACATACACATAGGATGGCATATGCCGAATCGGAATATCCAGAAGCAGAACCCATGCATGCAAATGTAATACACAACAACCCTGTCATAGCACGTAACCCGCACCCATGTCCGAATGTCCACCCAATCCAGCTAGCAGCTATGCGCAGCTGCACACCTACACAGAGCAGGTATACCCCATATGTAGTAGGAAGTATTGTCCTAGGCAGTGACATGCTTGCAAATATGTACCCCACATATGTCAACATCCCATCCCAGGTATTGAAATCCAAATGGCTGCATGTGAATGTGCAGGCAGAATGTGTACATCCCGCATGTGGTTACTGACCTGTCAAAACCCCATAGGTGTTCACACGCCACGGTGTCCATAACTGTACACATCTAGACAAAGCAGTATGTGCAGCCACGGTACTGATGAGTAGCTATGCAGACATGCCAAACACAATACACAGGGCGGAATAGCCGTCCACCAAGCAGGCCACCCCAGCAGGGTTGCCACATGCACAGATTGTCAAGGTGGGACATCACTCGTAGATGTGTGGATCTGTATGGTAAAACACCCATGGCCAATGCAAAGGATAGAATAACATGTATATGCAAGAATGAACGGTTATTGCATAGCATGTGAATAGCTTAAGCTATCCAAAATAATAGTCATGTGTACCAGATACAAAATGCCTGTAACATGCAAGTAGTAATGAAGGTAAGAAATACACGACTGTGTTAATATCACAGGACATATGGTACGTGTCAAGTGTCCACGCAGGACACAAATGTCCATAATGGGGCCTCCCCTGAAAAGAGGAACAAGTGCCAACCCCACCCCCCACTGAAGTATCGGCAGTAGAAATACAACCCAATGACACACCAACACCACCGTCCAACCCATGACAGCAACAAAAGCTGGACAAAGACCAACACGATGCGTGCACAAATAGGGACACATGTAAGCGGTGCTCACACAACCTTCAACAGGCCACCGAATAATAGTATGTACATACGCATGAAATGCTGCGAAGGATGTGTGGTAGTCCCCAGTATCACAGAGGTATGCATACATATACACTGTAACCAACCGTCACATATGTTCACTGTAACACAGCATACCTGCAGGTAATACATAGTTCAGTCATGTGCTACATAAATATACACGTATGAATGATGACAGGGAATAGACAATTGTGAATGGGAACAACGCACAACATGGAATATGTATGATAACCGGCACCACCCACATCATTGTATGCCAACAGCATACGCTATTGTCGGTTGTCCAAACACCCGTGTCTGTAAACACGGATGGAATATCATAGCAATAACCCACGCCTGGGTGTGGGTAATGCTGGATATACCCATGGTTGGCGTGGTGCGGTCCCGAGAGCGAAGCCTGAGGGACCAAACAAAGGCAACCATGGGTAAATACAGCATTACCTACACCCAGAAGTGGGTTATTGCTATTATACCATGACATCATGTAAGAAAATAAACTATTAATTCCCTTACATAATGGCATAGTAGAATGCCTGTCTGCTGCCCATCCGCAGAAGTCTGGCATCCGTGGCAGCACTGATGTACTGCGCGAGATGTCCGTTGCTAATGTCGAAACTGTCTCGCTATGTTAAACCCAGTTAACATAGCAAAACACTACAAAAAAGCAATGGAGAGCTTGCTGTCCCCGTTGCTTTGTTTTACAACCTGTCTCGCTATGTTAAATGTGTGTAGCATAGCGAGACTGCCTCAAAGTAAGCAACGGACATCTCCGTGGCTTACTGAAAGCTGTCATGCTATGTTAAACCCATGTAACATAGCGAGACAGGTCTTAAATACCGAGGTATACCAATGGAAATAGGTCCGGGTGACCGGACCATTCTCCATTACTATAACTCGATTTACAACGGGCACGCTGGCCAATCAGCATGCACGGTTTGGAATAATGGGGGGTTATGGTATAGTAAACATGGACAAACCGTGCCCATGTGCCTCGTCTGCCATTTGTACACAGTCAGGGCAGTTCAGTACACTAGGCGGACAAGACCAAACCCAGAGCACCACAGGAACACCCTGACAATCAAAGACCTGTATGCGTTGGGGCTATAAGCCTCTGTGATCTGAATATCCCTGTGGTTACGCCATATGCATCCTGGGTCAAGAGCATTAGGGAATAGAGAATGTGTAACATGTAGTACCACACTTTTCCCAGCAGGAGAATGGATGCCTGTGACGTAAGTGAGTGCGGGGGGGGGGGGATATGGTAATGTAGCTATGTACCATGGGTATGCATATAAATGAGACAGAACACCAAACGTGTAGTGGTCACAGCAACCGGCCAACGTGAATGCAGTCCCGTTTGAATTACGACTATAGAACATATAAATGTGAACGTGTAATTAATGCGTCTGTGCCGCAAAGACAGTTATATATGTAAAGGTGGAAGTGTGTTCCACATACGTCAGTTAACCGGATCAGAGATATGTCCCTGGAACTGTCACAAGTAATACAGGCCATGTAAGCACACAGACTCGGTAAACATATGTAACCCGGAATACGGATATGCATGTGCGCCTGCGCGTAACCCACAATAAGGGAATGCAAGTGCGCCTGTGCATGTGTGATCCGCTCACAGCAGAGTAACCTAATGCCGTTACCCCCATGTTAGTTATACATGTCTCAGAACTGTCAGCCTCTGAAAGTATGGAACCGGACAATGCCATGCAAAGTACTGGTACAAATAGTGAGAAACACATGATATGTGCTAAGACAAACATAGAAAGTGGATAGAATAACGGGTGTGTTAGTAGCAGGGATTGACGAAGGTTATGCATATGTAACCTGACCTACCTGTCAGAAGGTGCCACCGTAAGTCTCACATGAAATGCCAGCAAATTGCCAGATAAACACAGGTCAATGTAAAACACACCTAAGATAAAGGGTAAACCATCCACACACTCTGCCAGTATCTGTACAGTGGAAAGGTATGGTATGGTTATAGATGTGTGTACACAGGTAATTTATACATTTATGTTATTTTATTTTACATTTGCTGACCGGGATAGTCCGACTGGATATATGTCCATTGTCAGCGGAGTCCCAGGGAGAAAAGCTCCGACAGGGTTAACAATGACAGATAGTTACAAAGACATATAGACAATTTACATAGTATACAATGAAAAAGATCTTTACAGTAGAAACTACAGTTGGTTACAGTTCATTATATTCATGATAATTTGCAAGCAGTTGAGTAAGACAAAAATGGCCTAGTTGAGTAAGACAAAATGGCCTAATCTTGAGTTAATGTGTTAGTCTAGATTGATCTTATAGGTTGAATTGCTCATAGGACTGTTATGATTTGGAGAGGGTAGGGTTCTTTTAGGACAGTCATATTAGACAGAATTGACAAAGCAAGGTATGAAACGAGGGGTTTACAT
Organism: Protopterus annectens; assembly: GCF_019279795.1. NCBI lineage: Eukaryota > Metazoa > Chordata > Ceratodontiformes > Protopteridae > Protopterus > Protopterus annectens. The sequence continues at coordinate 493,648,014 of NC_056737.1, read as the reverse complement.
GTATATATGTACACACAACAGACCTATGTCCCGTATAGATGACACATGGATATAAATATGCCAAGTAGTAGATAATATGGGTAGTCAAACAGACATCCACGAATGGGGAACATACAGCAGCAGTCAAAATCACTGGCCAGAAAGTGACAGTCCAGCAAGTTCTACACTTTAAACATGCACACTGGTGTCCATTGTAGGACTCCAAAAATTTATCCATGCGCAGCACCCACTATGATTGATGCGAAAGAAGTGACAGCTGCAAATACGAATCAGCTATACATGCACTAAAAGCAGGTTCAAGGGTGATGACACGTGTCCATGAAATGCAGGACATATGAACAGATATCCCTAGAGTGGGGAGTGCATATAGGTGCGTCCACATCCCAGTACCACACACATTAAGCATGTGTAATGTGTACCGTAGAGGGTTGCAGGCATGGGAACCTGGGTATGCAGAAATGGGCCTAGGTGTTGTTTGGCAGAGAATCCGTAGGCCCGCCCCGTGGGAGGGATGTGGGTATAGCACATACCTTTATCCCCACTAATGGTGCAAAGCATCCACTGGATAAAGCGGAAAGCAGGTTGGAAATATGTACAGCCCTAAATCAGTGTCATGTAGGCGAATCCCATGGATGGACATGCGTACGACCAAGATGGTACCCATAACTGGAAAACTGTCAGAATAACACAGCTGCAGTAAGGCATAGTACAGGAAATACAGATAGGGACAATATTATAAATACCCCAGACAAAGTCAGACCGTTGTGCAAATACTGGCATAGCCATGCATATGGATGTTATGAGTGTCACTAATCATGCAATGGAAATAGCGGTCACCATCACCTACCGCACAGTCCGTAATGCCTAGGCAGCAATCAGCGAGGAAGGCACATCACTATGTGAAAAGTAACAAGGGCAAAGGCCGAACGTCAGGGCGTGTACACATAATGACAACAGGTCAAGGGTATGAAGGAGCTAACCTGTTCAAAATACATGTACTGAACCGGTGATACTAGGCAGACAGGTGAGAAGAAAGACAGCAGGACAAATGTGCAAACATGTATAAGTCATACCCCGGAAGATGTGAATGACAACGTATGCCCCGCGAAGGTCAATGTGGAAGGTAACCAGACACAAAGGTAACTGTCCCCCAGGGTGTCATGACATGTCAACATAACAATTACCAGGCCCCCATAGTCGTATGTGAGCCCCGCCACTGACGGAAAGCGCAAATACAACGCACACATATGGTACATGAAAGAACAATTAGTGTGGATAAGCAGATGTAGACCTGTGTGAGGAGTACAACTGTCTGCGTGGGTGTGACGTGCAAATACAAAGTAATGTCATGCGGTCTGTCATGCCGCCATACACTGTGTGTGTATTGTAGTCAGACAGTAGGTATGTTGTATCAGACACATACTCTGCAACTGCACAGATGTACGCAGACTGTGTAGAAGTATGCCTCATATGTTTGCTGTGTTCCACGTAACAGTAACAGTCTGGCACCCTCATGATAACCGACGACAGGAAACGACAAACATGTGATGAAGACACCAAATCAGACAGAAATGCCATACACATGCATAGCATATCACTGTGCCCACTATCAATGTTTCTAAGAGCAACATGTCATGACTGGCCCTGAGTGTCCCACTATCACATAAGGCCTTGTCCAGATATACGCTCCTTGAGGTGGAGTGTTATGAACAGACACAGATACATGTGTGTGGAAACAGTATTATCCACTGCAAGATGATGAAATGTGCCGCAGTAGGAGGGGCAGTACTGTCCGCAGGTATGTGCTGGAATGCACATTAAACAGCAGTCTACATGGATTACCTATATTGGCGACACTTGCACAGATGATTATAGTGGGACATACACACGACCATGCACACAGCTCAGATAGACATACACACACCATACACAGGCAATGATACACTAAGTCTAGGGCGTGTACGAGTACAGTGACAGTACAGCAAGGATAGCTGTCGGCCAAGATATACAGCAGATGTCTGTAGGGTGTGTAACACCTCCCGGAACACGGACGTTGCATGGACATGTGGATCTGCATCGTACCACATAGCTATGTGTAAGCTGTGCACATATGCGATACATGGGACTGACAGCTGTCCATGCAAGAGCAGCGCCATGGGCATAAAATATGTATATGTATATACATCGAGAGAGATACAGACAGACACATGTGGCAAGGCCAATAGTGGAACCTACACATCAGTACCCTTACACACCACAGCAGGACGCACGTAGAGAACATGCTACGGAGGTCGCTAAGTACAGCAGACACACAGGCAGTCCACTAGCTGCGTCTCAACATCCGCAAATACAGAGATGTCAGCGGGATATATGTGTGTTGCGAAGCGTCTAAAACCATAACCTACGAACCCATGTGGCTGGGAGCATAGACACACACACACACACACACATCTGGCAGGCATGGGAATTGACCTTACACCTACCTACCCTATCGCACGACAGTATGACACAATGACAGAACGCGCTACTCGGAGTACTGAACACAGCACTGTCAGAGGCATACGTCCAGGTAGGTGACATCATCTGCAAAGGAATAGACGCTGATAGCAAATGTATGTGTTGTGAAGCGTCTAAAAGCATTACTGTCCCTAGAGACGGCTGGAAACACACACACACGCACGCACACACACGCACACACACACACACACACACACACACACACACACACACACAGTGGGAAGGGCTGGGAGTTGAACCTACACCTAACTACATGAACACACTACAGCAGGATGCATTTACAGAACGCGCTACCGAGATTACTAAGCACAGCACTGTCAGAGGCATACTTCTAGGTGGGTGACATCTTCCGCAAAGGAATAGACGCTGATAGCAAATGTATGTGTTGTGAAGCGTCTAAAAGCATTACTGTCCCCAGAGGCGGCTGGAAACACACACACACACACACACACACACACACACACACACACACACACACACACACAGTGGGAAGAGCTGGGAGTTGAACCTATACCTAACTACATGAACACACTACAGCAGGATGCATTTACAGAACGCGCTACCGAGATTACTAAGCACAGCACTGTCGGTGGCATACTTCTAGGTGGGTGACATCATCAGCAAAGGAATAGATGCTGATAGCAAATGTATGTGTTGTGAAGCATCTAAAAGCATTACTGTCCCCAGAGGCAGCTGGAAACACACACACACACACACACACACACACACAGTGGGAAGGGCTGGGAGTTGAACCTACACCTAACTACATGAACACACTACAGCAGGATGCATTTACAGAATGCGCTACCCAGATTACTAAGCACAGCACTGTCAGAGGCATACTTCTAGGTGGGTGACATCATCCGCAAAGGAATAGACGCTGATAGCACATGTATGTGTTGTGAAGCGTCTAAAAGCATTACTGTCCCCAGAAGCAGCTGGAAACACAAACACACACACACAGTGGGAAGGGCTGGGAGTTGAACCTACACCTAACTACATGAACACACTACAGCAGGATGCATTTACAGAACGCGCTACCGAGATTACTGAGCACAGCACTGTCAGAGGCATACCTCTAGGTGGGTGACATCATCCGCAAAGGAATAGACGCTGATAGCAAATGTATGTGTTGTGAAGCGTCTAAAAGCATTACTGTCCCCAGAGGCGGCTGGAAACACACACACACACACAGTGGGAAGAGCTGGGAGTTGAACCTACACCTAACTACATGACCACACTGCAGCAGGATGCATTTACAGAACACGCTACCAAGATTACTGAGCACAGCACTGTCAAGAGGCATACTCCTAGGTGGGTGATATCATCTACAAAGGCAAGGATGCTGATAGGGAATGAATACAGAGTGAGCAGTCACACAGCATGTTACTATCCCAAGGCGGACGTACAGTAACACGGTGGTGCTGCACTCAGGAATACTACTTATCTATGGAGCAGTACAGCCCGAAATGGATACGGGATGCACCACAGACAGTACACCCTTTGAAAGAGCAACCAGTGTGTATGATGTAGGCATCCACTTTGGCATAGCAACTACATATAATTCGCATGGACGGCCACCATGGCTATGCAGGATGTCATTGGGCATGGCTACACGCCTAGTATCAGACGTCAGTGCCGAATGTACTGTGTGTCCATGCATGGCGTACTGGGCATACTCACACACTTAGCATTTGCAAAGTGCAAACATGCATACACATGGAGTGTAATCATGAAAGGGCAGAGTGTGGAACGTAATGTGTGTCCACCTACACAACAGCAAACCGGGCATGCTCACACACTTAGCGGTTGCGAAGGGGAAACATACATGCACACGGGGTATACGCACAGAAGGGCGCGGTGTGCACTGTACTGTGTGTCCATCTACGCAACTGCTTACTGGGCATGCTCACACACTTAGCATTTGCAAAGTGCAAGCATGCATTTGCAAAGTGCAAACATGCATACACATGGAGTGTAATCATGAAAGGGCAGAGTGTGGAACGTACTGTGTGTCCACCTACACAACAGCAAACCGGGCATGCTCACACACTTAGCGGTTGCAAAGGAGAAACATACATGCACATGGGGTATACGCACAGAAGGGCGCAGTGTGCACTGTACTGTGTGTCCATCTACGCAACTGCTTACTGGGCATGCTCACACACTTAGCATTTGCAAAGTGCAAGCATGCATTTGCAAAGTGCAAACATGCATACACATGGAGTGTAATCATGAAAGGGCAGAGTGTGGAACGTACTGTGTGTCCACCTACACAACAGCAAACCGGGCATGCTCACACACTTAGCAGTTGCAAAGGGGAAACATACATGCACACGGGGTATACACACAGAAGGGCGCAGTGTGCACTGTATTGTGTGTCCATCTACACAACTGCTTACTGGGCATGCTCACACACTTAGCATTTGCTACGCGCCGTCCAGCATGCAGACGGAGTGTACGCACTGCAGGTCACAGTAAGGTAAACCTGTCCACACGCACAGGGTGGTCACACATGCAGCTACTCGTACACACACAGATGACATCACAGGCGTCACGGGTGCAGGTCAAACATGTACACACTGCAGTGAACACTGTAGCTGCCATGCCAGCACCATGTCATCGGTGCAGCAGTAAGCCTCACGGTCCAACAACAGCATGTGACATATGTCCACAGGTCTGTATAGCAGTGTACACCAGTTGTGCAGAGTACACATGTACTAACAATGATCCAACATGTGTGATGTAGTCCACCCATATCTGTATACATGGACAGGTCGGCTCCACACATACCACGGCCCTGACACAGCTGTGACACATGACTCCTGCTGTACCTGAGTGAACGAACATCCGGATATGTCATACATGCGACTGTCTGGATGTGTGCATGGACTGCACACATGACACATACAAAGCCTGTGATGTACCACATGCATAACACTGGCGTATGCGGTGCTACACACATGAATGGAAGGTGGACCCATGTCTGTGGAATGCTACCACTACAGGGTGTAGCGGTGTTGACTGGGACACATACCCTTGTATTGTTTGCCTGTGACAGCTGTGATACCATACCACAGTCCATGTTCCATGTATGTCAACACACATGTCAAAACATAGCAATGCATACACACATGGCAACAGGAGACACATGTGACACATGTACTGTGCATGGAGCAGCCATGCATGAGCAGTGGCCGATGTCCATAACATAGTTGCAACACCCTACCACATGCGTACTCATCATAGGGGCCATTATATGGTGGCACAGAAACAGCACGTATGGAGGTATGCATGTACATCATGTGTTTAAACACCTGTCTACATGCATGTGTGCAGGTGGTAGCTCACAGGTGTGTCACACACCATCCTACCCTGCCATGTGCATACAGTATGCTGTGTCGCTGTTACATGACAGTGCTGACATAATGCACACCCAGTGGTCAGGTGTCATCGCCTGTATGTCACATGGCAACTGTAACACCTACCACCTACCAAGTGCATATATTGGCACATCTGCTGGATACAGTGTTGGTACACATAATGCACTACATACCGCTGCATGCCTGCACATGTATCATATGGCGGGTGTAGTATTCCTAGCACTGACATGTGTGCTTGAATGTGTGCCCATGTATGCCACATATCAGGGGGAAATATGTCCCACGTGCTACACATCCCTGTACACCATAGTAGAGATCTGTACATACCTCAGTGTGGGGTGCATGGATTTGAACGGTGCAGTACATGCAACACATTGTCTCTCCATGTATACATGTGTGGTCACCACAATGTGCGTGTGTCGACATGTTTGTATGTCTGCTGCTTGGTGTGAGGGTGTATGCAAATATACTGTTGTGAACGGACACTAACCACACAGGGTGACCATCCCGTACTGGTACTGCATTGCACAACCCTGTCGATGCCATAGGTGTGAGCCATACTGGCCACCTGTGCAAGTCCGCCCCCTGTGACATGGCGTGTGGGTGCATAGTATTGTGAGGGTGCTGACCACACAGGCAGGTGTCCCCATCTGCACACTATGGGGTGTGCATCATAGTGGCGTACACCCCACAATTGCGACCATATTCCTGTACTGTTACAGGATCCGACTGCTGCACAGCATGCCCCACAGCTGACAGGTGACACGTGCAGTCAGTGGCCAGCACGCTGTGTACGACACCTGCACCATGTCACCATACCTGTAGTGTGTCCTGCTATGTATGTGACGTCTCTGTCCACTGTAGCCTGTGGCACCGACCACATGCGTCAGGTGCAGTATATGTGCGGACTTGTGTGTCATGTAGGTGTCCGGGCAGGTTGCGGGTACATGTAGTATGCTGCTATTGCCAGATGTGCCTGTGGGTAGTCCAAAGCTACATGTGGGGGACCAATAACAGTGCTCCCTGTAGGCACATGCGAGTACACCATAGGAGGGATTCAGGTTATCAGAACCAACATGGTGCTACACATGTAAGTGTCACACATACCGTGAACACATCACAATGCATGCTGCACCTGCACAACATGGTATGTCTGCTGCATGTTGTCAATACACAACCCACGTCACATACGCATCTGTCAGTTTTCATACACAACCACTGCAACATACACATCCCACGCTATGCATACACAGGTATCACATACACCTCTCACTATCCTGTCCACCCTGTGCATCAGAATATATTTGCATAACCCTGCACCAATGGTGTGGATGACAGGGATGCGGCAGAGGCTTCATCATATGCACAGGGTGATATGTTATCCAGGGGCATAGGCTGCACCAATGGATAACATCATGTGTGTGTGTAAGGGCCGGTGAGTTTACTGGGCATGTCTGTGCAGAATGCATGTGGATGTGGTGGAGCCCTACAGTTGTGTCTGCTGTGTGTGGGTATGTGTGTACACAGTTCAGCCATATGTGATGCCTACACAGGGTATAATTGACAGCCCCAGACTGTACAGTGCAGGTTGTACAGCTCACTGTGTCCGTCCGCGGCCACGTGACCTGTGCCTGCCTGGGGTTGCACTGGCACTACCAGGTGGAGGTATAGAGTGGCTACTGTCCGATGACACATGTCTGCTGGAACCGTGTCCACGATGGGACCAGCCAGGGCCACATCCACATGGCCTGCTGTGTCCTGGTGTGGACAGTGCAGCACCAGCTGCACTGCTACTGCTACCGGCACTATGGGAGTGGGCATGAGAGGTGGCACGCACACGTCGACCTCCACTAGGTGGTGTTGCTGGCCTACGACCACGTGTCCTATGCCTCACCCCTACCAGGTGTTCCAGAACAGACAGCTCACGCTCACGGATTGCCATGCCTCGGTCGAGGATTCCAACCATTTCACCTAATCGCCTATCCAGTACATTAGCAATCTGCTGTTGAGCATTCGCCAATGACTGGATGTTGTCATTTAGGGTACGGATTGCAGCCCTCTGCAGCCTCTGCCCTTCTTGGTTCTGCCGTTCTGCACGTGCCTGTGCTGCCATTACAGTCTGGAACATGCGTCTGGTGTTACCAGCTGCTGCGCCCTGTACTGCAGGTGCATGTCTGCCAGAGGTCCTCCTACGAGCAGCACCAGCCACATGCCTGTGTGGCACATCACCAGTCATTACACTGGCAACATGGTGTGTAGTCACACCTTCTGTAGCCACCACACATTCCTGTTCAATGCCAACAGATGCTGACTGTCCTTCCTCTATGGGCAACGGTGATGTGGTATGTGTTGGCATCAGAACCATGTGTGGGGATGAGGGGGACATAGGTGGAATGGTAACCAATGGCGCAGATTCTGCCCCTGACAACCCTGCCTGTACCTCATGCATATGGTCATCACCGCTAGTATCCGTGGGGACACTAACATCAGATGGACCGCAGGAGGGTAGCGCACCTACACCACCTGTGAATGCAAAGACATACTGTAAGGTACATTACACACTGACACACACACACACACACACACACACAGACACACACACACAGACACACACAGACACACACAGACAGACACGCACACAGACACACACAGACACACACCCACAGACACACACCCACAGACACACACACAAACAGACACACACCCACAGACACACACACAGACAGACACACACCCACAGACACACACACAGACAGACAGACACACAGACACAGACACACCATGCATGTGATATTACAGATGGCATGCAGCATTCCTGCACTACAGCACAGGGAATGCAGCTCAGACATTAATAGTGTTAGTATGCATACCACCCTGGGGTGCACACTACATCAAGCAGGTGTCATATCAGTAGGCATGCAGCACACACAATCATGGTAGTTTGCATGCATCACCGTGATACACCATGTGGCCACAAACAGGTTAACAGTACACATGGCTGATGTTACCTTGACATGTAATCCGCTGACATGTGCAGTGACATGTATACATGTGTGACACAATGGTGTCCCGCCACATGCACCACATCACAATGGGCTTCACAGTGCAGTGTTGTGTGTACAGCCTACAGATAGAATGCATGTTCAGCACATATGTATGTGCAGGTGTGGTTAGTGTGGGCCGTGTACATAGCTATACAGTGTGGAGTACTGGCACTGTGCCACTGCATGGCAACATGATGCATGTATGTTGCTGTGCAATGCATAACATGGACGCATTGTAATGCCATGACTGCAACACAGTCATGCTGTTCCACAGCACATATATGGTAGACATCAGTGACGCCTCCGGTGGCTGCAGACAGGCATTCCGGTTGTCCGGTGTAACACATCAAATGTACAGGTGGTCCACTACGGCTATGCTTGCACTATGTGTGGACAATGTGCAACGGGGTCTATCCATATCAGGCGTACTGTGTGGCAACATGCCTGTGGCTATCACCCATGGCCATGTGTGAATGGGACTTGGACAATTGTGTGTGATGGGCATCTTGTACACATGTCTGTGGTGTCCCATGTGACATACACCCATACATATCAGAGGTGTCACACTCCACAGGGCTATGCAGACAACAGTGTGGATGTTTGTTATGTCAGGTGTAGGTCATGTGATGGTGTGACAATATTGCAGACAGAACACCACCAGCTTGGGACATGTCGGGTGGCATGTCACAATGTGTGCACACAATGTAGGGGCATATGTCACATTGGTGACACCTGTGTGCTGCCCAGATCACTGCTCACTGTGTGGTACTGTGTGCGTACCACGAATGTTGTTCCAATGCATACTACATATGCATCCATTGTAGAACACCTTCACCGTGGTATGCATAGCTGACCGCACATATCACATTGACAGGTACTGTGGTTTCATGCCGGTGTATAATAACGGTTGTATCTACTGCACACGGGTGGCATGTGTGTGTCTGGTGGTGCAACCTGTATAACGTGACTGGAACTAAACCCAGGTGTGCATGTTATACCTGGCCATATGGCAAATAACTCTACACTGTAACATTCCTGATACTGACAACAGTCTCACCTGTGACAGACCCCTGTCCGTGCGACATGCCAGAGGTACCTGTATAGGGGCGACACAACAGTATAAACATTAGCCATGACTGTATGACAGCCACAGTTCACACTGTGCATGTGACATCATGTACCTGTGTGATAGCATATGGTATGCACACGTCTGCATACACAACGTAGCATACTGTAGTATGCGGCTTGTGTGCCCATATACCTGGCATGTGTTGTTACTTTACATGATGTACAGTGACACCTGCAACTACAGTGGATATCATACTCATATGCAAGACTGACCTACCAGGCAACTCCAGGCTCATTGGTTGGGAGACACCCACCTCCATGATGGCGGCTAGTGTTTCAGCATGCTGTTCCCTGGGTGTCTCCAGACTGGCCAGGAGCTCCTCTGTGTGTGTGAGTGGGGGCTGGGTTGGTGGCCCACCACCTGTTCCACCTTGTTCTCTGGTGATTGCAGTGGCACGCTGTTTCGCATGCCGTATGAGGTCCATGCAGTGTCGGCGTACCTGCTGGTAGGTGCGGTTGTTGCCACCGACGTCATTCACCCTCCTGCGCATATCCTGCCACAGGTCATCCCGCTGCTGCACTTACTGTGGTACATGGCTGAACAGCACGTCATAGTTGTCATGGAGCAATGGTATGATTACTTCATCCTCCTGGTGGCTGAAGGCTGGGAGTCATGAACGTGGCATTATCTGTAAGACATAATGATGGTGACAGGTCATATTCACACTGATGTACTGGCATACCGCTGAACATACATTGCTATGACATGCACAACATCTGCACAGTAATCTCTGAGATGCATCATGACACTGACACTGCTGCCGTGTTGCTGTCACACCTGTCACACCGTTATGCAGTGGATAGCATATCTCTGTGTCAATTCATCACACTGTACATACTCCATGTAGATGGTAACCTGCTGTGGACATGTGTACCTGCCTGCACCTGTGTTCTTACCAATCTGCACTTGGCCCGATGTGTCCACAGTTCTACTGTTCACCTGGATGCTGTGTATATGTCACATGGCATCACAGATGCAGCCGTTATGGACGTCAGCAGTGGCACTGCACACATACACATGGACACCTGTACATGCATGTATTTTGCCATATACATCTACTTAGCACTGTATGCGTGTTGAACATCCTGCCACGGCTCACCTGTATTGCACATGTGATACACATGGGACAATGTCTAATCATATGACATGTGTAGGGATGGTCAAACATAGCATGTGCATGCGCACATTGTACACGCTGTCACACAGCACTTGTGACACCACAAGGTGCATCAGTGCCACATTACTGATCCGGTCAGTTGATAGTGCATGTGCCATGTGGCCATCGCACCATGTATGACTGTGATGGCACGTGCAGCCTTGATGGACAGGGTTGCATGGTATGGCAGGGTATATCACATAAATGGCACAGGGATGTGTCTAGCCTGTGGAATACCAGTATTGGGAGGGTGGCTGTCCATTCCATATGTCATTTATATGGGTATATGGACATGTCGCATGTCCATCATCATGGTGTGCACAATGTCCTTCTGCAAGGTAGGCAGCATGCTGCATGGTGGGGGTGTGTATGGTGCATGCTGGTATCGCACACCCATGCATAAACATTACCCCTGACAGGTGCTATGTGCTGTAATATTGTTCAACAGAGTGCTGTATATGCCTGCATGGTGATATCCCGTGCACATGGATGGTACCCCGACCTGACATGGGTACCTCATATGTCTACATCCAGTGCCTGCTGTCACCATCATGTCGGTGGGTGCACCACACAGCACCATCCCTTCCACAGTGACCATGGTGTTGAGCACAGCCGAGGTATTCATTTATGGGGACGGGGATGTTCACATAGCGGTGGCAATGCTGGTATCATCCATCAGACCATACACTTATGACACACACCTCACACACACAGCCCATTCAGTATGTTGTTCGCAACACTGACACAGCTATACTGCTAGGCCAGGTCCATTCCCAGCCGTACATACAGATGCATAACATGTCTCTCTGTGGCATGGGCTACAATGACGGTGGGGTTCAACACATACCGTGTTCGACTGTAGCTGGCGCTGATGTTCTGTGCACATGTCAACACATTAACCCTGTTCTACTGTAGCCAGCGGTGATGTGCTGTGCACATGTCAATGCTGCAAATTGTGTTGATGTCTGTTTGTCAACAGGCCACTGGTGGAACATGCAAGGGTATTTGTAATCAAATATACATGCCACCCTGTACAGCTGTACTGCTAACATCTCAGGTGCTAATGTGTCATGGACATGCACACCTTACCCGGAAAGGTGTAAGTGCATTGCCACCCGTACTCATCACCTCTTGTGGGTTGCTATTATTCAACACCCTATTTGTATTGTATTGTCAAGCTATGCACCTGTGCAGGACATGTGAGCATGTCATGCGCTACTGCGTACTTTGCACCCATTGCACAACATGTCATACAGGTACACTGGCAGTCATACACTTCACAGCTTGCTGACGGTACGACAGGTGTTGTACACACTTAACACATATCCTGTGGGACATGGCCATATGTACAGGCATGTCCAACCTTCACGTACCAGTGCTACCCCTATATGATGGATATGTCGTACGTGTGGCAATACAGCAACTGTCACATGTACTCATGCAATGCCCCCCTACCACCGTACAGCGGTACTGCCTGTGGGAGATGTGCTTCTGCATCCATGCTGTGCCCATAGCTGTCAGTTGTACATCATTACGTGCAACGTACCTCATTTGGTGTTCTAACGGGTGCATGTTCATCATGGCACCACATTGGAAGGGTCAGTCACACAGTCATTGTTGTACATGGTTTACATGCCAGCCATGGATTACTAGATGGGAATCATTGTAATGCATTGGGATATCATATTTATACATTGGAGCAGTGTATTCCAGCCATCATATACCCTTCCTAGATGACACTGTTAGGCAGTCAGTAGTAGGTGTTCTACGATCTGCACATTAGTCACACAGTACGAGGGCTACTGTTACCGATTCTGGGGACAGGGTGCTGACAGCTGTGGATGGGGGTGATGCTGTCGACAACCATGACTGCACCTGATGGTCATGTCTGGATGGGTAACAGTCACAACACACACCGACCATCACGTAATAATACATCATCTACAACAATGGACATTCCTGCAAGAACAATGTATGCAATATGTCTGTATGACCACTGTAGGTGCCACTGGTGGCCCCCAGCATGGCAGCCAACATCAGTGTATATCCCGCAGACTCATGGGTTACACCATTCACAACACACCAGCCACGGATGACGCTGTTGTGAATCACACTGCAGTTCCACACATCATGTTACACAAGGCATCATGCACTGAGATGTTGCGGACAGGTGAACACCTCTGACACTCAACATACGCACACATGTCACATCACCTGGTACAATATATCTCTCATACATCATGTTATTGTGACTGCCCTGTGATGGCAATACACAGACTACGTGTACCGGGACATGCAATGGCTCACCGGTGTTATAGCCCTCTGGGTGTGTGTCTAGCCATGGTGTACAGTCGGCAGTGGTCTGGACATGGGGACACTGTACATTGACCTACTATGTCACTGCAACAGTTGCCTATGCTCCTACTGTTATTGTACAGGCATGTGGTATCTGACCGCTATGACAGTCCAGGTCAAACACAATGCTGTGGCACTCATGACCTGCAGCCATCAGCCTGGGGTGTAGAGCACACATGTACATCATCACATGCTATACTGCCTCTCTGGCAGTTTCACATAACTGTCACCGGCAGGGCTGTAACTGGCAGGCATGGCATGGGGTCATGTGGAACAATGCTTGCATCTTCCACTGTGATGCACACAAGCGGGGCACACACACTATTGCACCACTCACATATCTCTGTGGTGACTGGGACCTGCCTCCATGCTCTGCGCAGCACACCTGCGATTATGGATTGTACACGGACCGTACCTTCCAGGCCCATACCTGGACCGGAACACCCACAGATGAGGGGTTCACACATCACACAGTGTTTTGCACACATCCTGGATAGTTGCTTAACACAATGCATCATAGGTGCTCCATGTGCAGATAAACGTGTTTGTGACCGCTATACACATTGTAACACATGACAGAGTCGACAGTGTACACCACAGGTTACATACCGTCTGTGTTGTTATAGTGTACATTGGGCCTCAGACAGCTACCACTGCTGTGTGCTGACAGTAACCCACACTTCCCTGGGATAGACACCCATGTACCTACACATGCGTGAGTCATGCACTCCGCTCAGCTGGGTGAAACAATACACAGCACATACCATACCCTTAGCATGAACACTACCTCCATGTGACTGGTGTGACACACCTGGGTTATCCCCTCTTTGGTGGATTCAACACATATGCTACATGGCCTTGCTAGCCACACCCTGGAAACACGCCCATCACAGCATGCACGGAACATGTGTACTACAACAACTACTATGGACGTCTGCTGACAGCAGTTGTTAACATCATGACACCCAAGCAGATGGACACTGCACATACATATGCTGGCACATACCACAGTGTGCTGCAGTAGCATGTACACAATTGCAGGAATCATGCTACTCCACACAGAGACATGGCGGTACTAACCAGTTCACAGACGCCACTGTGGTGGTCATGTTCCATGCATGTACAACCACATGTACAGGCTGTTGCACAGTGATGTACATGCACATGTGTGGGGTGCATCACTTTTCAGCCATGGTGGGTCCCCGAGGTCCATCATCACATACTCCAAGGCTAGCTACCTAAACATGACTGCCGCACATTGTGGTGTGGGGCCTCAGGCATTGTGGTGGTATGTCAGTATTCTTTGGCAACATCCACATCTGATGTCACATACAAAAGTCACCCAAGCATTGCAGCCTGAGCTAATGTTGGCAACGTGCCAGGCGATGGCGTACTTACCGTCAATACACCCTCTCACTCACTACAGGGTCGCAATCCATACATGGATATCGTAGTGTCCCTGTGGTCACATACACAGTACTGATATGCACACAATATGTCCTGGGACACTGGCCCAATGTCACCTTCCAATGTCCCTGGCTGTAATGTCCCACCAACCTGTTCGGAATATGTCTCCACACCAGGCCACTATATTCACTGCTAGCCTTTTGTCGGACATTGTGGACCCTGACCGCTGCACAGCGGCATTTATCGCACTACACACGGGTGGCATTGCATTGCACGAGTGGGACTATAGTCATACACCCATGACTGGGCCATTCTGCATGGCAATGGGGCACATCCTCAGGAACGTGAGTCCCATACACATTGATGGGCTCCAGGCTTTTCCTAGCACCCGTGTTGGGCTTGTGTATGCCACAGCTAGGCACATACACATGCTGGCCACCTGTCATACAGTTGCATGGGCAGTTGAGGATGGTACAGAGGCCGACACATCTTACGTTGTCCTCACATTGCCTTTCAGCAACATTCCACATTCTGGTATTGACAACATACACATCCACCTGCACATCATACCCTGTGTCTCCGGATGTTATGCTATGTGGCTCATGGACTGTATACACAGTGGTGCCAGCATACCATAGTACCTACTACATGTCAGGTACATATTGCATTACACAGTCCTCAGTCATAGGGCCACTCATGTTTACTATATGCTTACATATGGAACATGCTGTCACAGAGTACTGTCCATGCCTAGATTTCCCACACCTACATACCAAGCGCCATTATTGCTCCACCAGCTCATACTGATACCAACCATACGGGTGTCAGTGTGGCGGATACTTCATATGCGTATCATGGCATCAGGATGCATGACACATGGTGCATGCACATCACCTTTGCATAACTACATTCACCCACTGACTATCACATGGATAGTGGTCCCGTACATACATATCACATTGTACATGGTTGCAGTACACACATATGCCACACACAGTCCTGTGGTTACCGTATTCCACTGTGGCATGGATATCCTTCTGCAAGGCCACACCTATCTGTACTGTGTGTGATGCTGGTACATAGGTAGCCATTGTACCTGTGAACTACACACATCTACACACAGACAAGGGTACAATAACACATTTATGGTTTACCTTCAACAACAGCTACAGCTTTACATGGCACAACAGTGACATGCCACAATGTTTACTGGGCTCAGACAGTTTACATATGCGGCTGACATACGGACAACACATCTGTACACATCTGCATACCACATACTCAGGGGTGTCTTCTGCTCTGATACGGCCCATGTCCTCCACATTAGTGATGCATATTTATTTTATATTTATTTTATTTTTATTTTACATTTGTTGACCGGGCTAGTCTAGCTGGATAGATGTCCATTTTCAGTAGAGGCCCGGGGAGGAAAAGCTCCACACACAAAGGGAAAAAGCCCAGTAGAACAATGTAAACATCTTTGTAACAAATGACTACAATAGAAGAATGTCCAAAAAGGACAGGTTACATAAAAACTACAGTAGGCAGAGAAATATACCAATATGTATATATATATATATATATATATATATATATATATATATATATATATATATATATATATATATATATATATATATATATATATATAAAACTATACTCCTCATACATGCCATCTGCGGTGGGCAGTGTGAACGGAATGCTCCTGGATATGTGCACACACGCCACACTGCATGGGCTGGGCTTCTGTGTTACTTCCACGAACACAACACACACCATGCTGTGGAACATAGGTCCTGTGTACATCCCGCAGGGACACACGGTAGCACTGTTCATGTTATACCTCCTTTGCTGTTTGAGTGACACGTTGTCCTGGTACCACCACAGCAGCGGTACTGTGTAGTGGTGCAGTTGACACCTGCCTCTGCTGTTCACAGGACACTACCATGGAGAGGTGACACTACTGTGTACACTGCCCATGTGCTGACACGTGGACCTGCCAGACTGCATTGTTGCCCACTGTGCACCTGTGCAGCTACTACATGCCCTTTGGGCATGGTTACTTGGTGTCCCTTTCATTTAGACTAGCTATCATGCTACTACTCTGTCCCATACCTACAGGCCATATGTATCCTGTTATTGTACATTCAATAGGCGATACCTGTGTTATGTATGATATGCCTGTGATACTGTTTATGATATCTGTCATATCTACCTAGACAACTTTACATTACACATATTTCACATACTATCCCCTAATGCAGGGCATACTTGCACGTCGGCCACACCTTACATATGACATCAACGGTATATGCTCATACACATGCGTGCTGTGACAGTATATATACATGTACTGTCCCCTGCTATGGCACTTCCTTGTTGGACATCCACTGCCAGCAACAGCGTGTGGTATGGCATTGTTCTCTTTAATGCCCTCCTGTGGCATCCCTTGTGGTGTCTCCGCTGTGTACATGATGTCCCACTGCTGTACACACGGTGTCTACAAGCGTTGGTATGCTCAGCAGGATATCACTACATAACTACCTTTCACCACTTTCTGCATTACGGACAAGTGTAATTAATTACAACCACCATTCACATACGGTACAGCTTATTAATAGAGATCATCCGTTACACAACCTTACATATCGTGTGTTCTACATACCTTGTTGGTGTGTCATTCCGTGTATCGTGTATCGTTTTTCCGTTTCCTTTAATTTTCGGTAGTACAATGCTGTTTCGGTATGAGCATACGGTTTGATTATCCTGAGAGTCATCCTTATATACGTCGATACCTGCAACATGTGGATTCATCCCACCAATTGCTGTTCCTCAGTGAGTAATTAAGTGCATATCACCTGTGCATCTACTCCATTCGGAAATTACGTGTCGATACAGGGGTATAATTGGAGTCTCCACCTGGGCGTTGGCTATTTGCCCTACCTTCGTGGAGATGGTCTGTATTGTGTTATGTTATGTGTAACTGCAACTGCTATGCATAGCGAAATGTATACTTTGAAGTCATGTCACCCGTGGATTGTGTGTGACAGTTGTAGTATTTGGTTTGACATGTGGGTGTACCTGTCCTGCCGACGACTGATAACGGGGTATTGCATTCAGAACTGTAACATGGCTGTTGTATTCCTTTATACAATGCATGCAAGTATGCATCCGCCTTTAATTGTGTCTCCCACGCGATATGTTGTGGTTATGCAGATGTCATTGACTGACTGTATGTTTGTGCTGCTATTACGGTTTGTATTCCTTTAATATCTACGGTGGGGGGATATTGGTGGTTGTATGTGACGGATACGGGTTGTAGGCCTTGCATCTCTACATGGACAGTATAGTTGTCTGTGTGCTCCATCCCTACTTGGAGAGGCAACAGTTAATAGTCTTTTGTTATGGGAGTGTGGGTTGGGCTGTTGTTAATTGGTTCTGATATCGTCTGCACGTGGCCTTGATGCATGTATACCCCCGTAACTTCTGTGGTATATCAGCAGCTATGTGTACGTGAGTAATTACGTGCATATCACCTGTGCATCTACTCCATTCAGTAATTACACGTCGATACTGGGGTATAATTGGATTCTCCGCCTGGGCGTTGGCTATTTGCCCTGCCTTTGTGGAGATGGTCTGTATTGTCTTAAGTTATGTGTAACTGCATCTGCTATGCATAGGGACAAGTATATTCTGCATTCAAGTCACCCGTGGATTGTGTGTGACAGATGTAGTATTTGGTTCGACATGTGGGTGTACCTGTCCTGCCAACGAATGATAACGGAGTATTGCATTCCAAACTGTAACATGGCTATTGTTTGCATTTATACAACGCATGCAATTATGCATCCGCCTTTAATTATGTCTCCCACACGATATGTTGTGGTTATGCAGATGTCATTGACTGACTGTATGTTTGTGCTGCTATTACGGTTTGTATTCCTTTATTATCTACTGTGGGGGATATCGGTGGTTGTACGTCACGGATACGGGTTGTGGGCCTTGCATCTCTACATAACCAGTATAGTTGTCTGTGTGCTCCATCCCTACTTGGAGGGTTAACAGTTAATAGTCTTTTGTTATGGGGTTGTAGGTTGGGCTGTTGTCATGTGGTGTCAGTATCGCCTGCAGGTGAGCTTGATGCATGTATACCTCCGTAACATCTGTGGTATATCAGCGGTTATGTGTACGTGACAACTATCCCTTGCCAGTCTGTCCCAGATATTTGCAGTCATTGTGGTCTTGTTGTAGGGATAGCCTGTTTGCCAGTGGTTGCCACATATTCAGATGGGAATTGATTGTGTGACACTTGTAGAACACACACCGGTGTTTACGGGCCAACACGTGGCCACGGTCAGTACTGGGGTAGCACATACATATTTCCGCGATACATACCTATTGCTGTGTGGCTTGGCCACCGTATCATATTGCATGTAACATATCAGTGTCGTACATGCAGGCATGACTATTACATACGTCCTTTCCATTTCTTATGGGGAATATTCCTGTGCTACCATCTGGGACATATTCACTTTGTATCGTTCTATGTCACGACACACCTAGCCATGGTGGGGCTGTCACTACTACTGTGGGACTAGTGGTGAACATATGCCTGAGGCTAGTTTACCGTATGCCTACACCTAATATTCTGCTCTGCCTCTAACTTGGCACCAACATACACATGTTGCAGACACACACACATTACACTCACACAGCGACGCACACGGCACCCTCAGCGCACACGTACACATACTACGGCACTCACGGGGATGGTTGCACACAGTACCTACGTGGACCACAACACCGGCGGCGGTGTCTACCTCTCCCTTCATATCATTATACTATTACACGTGCATGTACTGTTACAGTACTGTGTTCTGGCGGTCTTTCGGCCTCGTGGTTATGCATATCGGTATGTTACACGCTCCATGGTTGGCAGTATCCTCTTATTTTGAACCTCCCGGATGTTCAGATTGTCGTTGTACTATGTATACTATGTACAGATATTGTGGGATACCTCTCAGTCACCTTATATCCCTCTAATTCCCTGTCTTATCTGTATTATATATATGTATATGTGTACATATTTATCTATATATATATCATATATACATATATATATATATATATATATATATATATATATATATATATATATATATATATATATATATATATATATATATATATATATCTGTATATATATATATATATATATATATATATGTATACATCTTGCGGTGACCGTGGCAGGCACACAGCAACACCATATGCTGTAGGATTCACGTACTGTTCAGGTGTTGGTGTCACATGTTCCACTGGCTGTTGGGTTTACAGTGTTTGGGGGCTGCCTATGTTGGAGTCACACATAAGGCCACCCATACATTACACTTTACAGGTGGTCATGTTTGTGTGCCATCCATTTCACTTTGTGTGCAGGTGGGGAGGTGTCAGTCCATGGGGCCTACGCTGTCAGAGTATGTGCTATACGTTCCCTCTTTGCCAAGGCATAGGCATATTGGGTACGCCTCCGTATGCCTACTGGGGCTGGCACAGTGTGTTCCTGGTCTGGAACCCTCTGTGCCTGGGCTGGCCTTGGCAATTGTGGTGAGCTTTGTGGCCCTTCACCATTATGTCCCTGCAGCAGCTGCTTCCGCAGGATCATATTATGTAGCATGGCACATACTATGAATATGTGGGCACATGTGCCTGGAGAGTACTGCAAGGCTCCACCAGATGTATCCAAGCACCGGAACCGTGATTTCAGCATCCCAAACACACGCTCTATGATTATTCTGGTTTGTGCGTGTGCCTCATTATGGCGTTCTTGCATGTGTGTGTGTGCATTTCTGATGGGAGTCATCATCCACGGCTCAAGTGCATAGCCAGCATCCCCCACGAGATGGCCTTGTGGGATGTCCCCCTGACAAATACCTGGTACATCTGTGAGGCATGCCAGATATGGGAGTCGTGGTAACTTCCAGGGCTGCCAGCACACACATCCATGATAATGCCCTGGGCATTGCACACGACCTGGCAATTGATGGAGTGGAATCCCTTGTGGTTTATGTAGCGTCTACCCTGCTCACCAGGTGGTGACTTGATTTGTATGTGCGTACAGTCTATCGCACCCAGTACCTCTGGGTATTGTGCCACACGGTGGAAGTGGCGCATATTGCTAGCCAACTCCTCCTGAGATCTGGGGAAGTATATATGCTCATTGGCATGTGGTAACATGGCATCCAGG
The DNA here is from genome assembly GCF_019279795.1 of Protopterus annectens. Taxonomy (NCBI): domain Eukaryota; kingdom Metazoa; phylum Chordata; order Ceratodontiformes; family Protopteridae; genus Protopterus; species Protopterus annectens. Next base: position 493,626,776 of record NC_056737.1, on the reverse strand, counting down.
AACTGGTGTAGTACCCTGGATGCTGATGCCTGTGAGATGCCTATTATATCTCCAGTTGGCCTTTGAAAGGTACCTGTGGCCAGTATTCGCAAGCTTACACATACCTTTGTGTCCACTGGGATGGGTTCCCTCTGTTGTTTCTTGTTCTCAGGCATGGCCGGCACAGCTCCACTATTTGCTGTAACATGTCCCTGTCCACCCTGTAACGCTCCACTATCTCCTGGTCATGTAGCCCCTGGTAGGTTACCCTTGGTCCGAACACTCTCCTCCTCCTCCGAGGCCTGCGGTGGTTGTCGGCACCCTCATCCACAACACCGTCTGTCTCTAACACATGCTGATGGATCACAGCTACGGCAGCACCCAACATGTACATTTTAAAAGTTCCCCGTGTGTTTACACCTATGGTGCGGCATTTGGGAATACACGGCTGTGTGTTGTGTGCATTCACACTTTATACTATTGTGCTGTGCACACCGATGATGTCATAGGGTGTGTTTGTACGGCCGTATCTAAGGGTTATCTTCCGTGTTTTACCGATGGAACTACAACGGTGTTGCCTTTGGTGCTGCATTACTCTTGCCTGCCATGGATTACCTTTCGACATTCCCTTACTATTTCTGCATGTTGCACCTACCATTTTCTGGCATGCATCCTGCAGAGCACTGTCATTTCTACTTTCATGGACATGTCATATCATGCATTTTGTGTGCTACTGCCATTGTGCTGCCTGTCTGCTTTGCTCTGCTGTGTCAGGTCTTCTATCTTTGCAGTCTGCTACCTCCCCTACTTTCTTTGCATTCATATGCCTCCCCTATCCCGTTTTGCAGGTTTCTGCATGCAGAGTTATCAGCTGCCGCCGATTGGCCTTCGTGGGTTGATTAGTGCTGATTGCTCATTAGTACTCCAGTTACACTTCTTCCGCATTTCCTTATATTCTTCACATCACCTTCCTGTTTCTGATATTGTTTGCGGGGCGTGCGTCACATGACTAGGTTCCGGGAACGTTGACATCCTCGTACACATGCACTTTTGCGCGCATTGTGTGCTCTCAGCTAAACTATTACCCCACACCCCGGTCCTGCAGCTTTGATTTGTGATGTACAGCCCAGGTTTGCTGTGCTCCAATGTGCTTACTGCTACGGTGGCACACTCCTCTGCAGATGTCATGTATTCCCTCTGAGCCACTCCTCGGTATATTACCGCTGCGCCGTTTGGTACAGCCTTACTCCGGCAGGGGATTTGCGATTCAGTATTATCTGCCTCATTTGCATGGCATTGACTACTAATTCATAGTTACCACGCCAAAGACTGCCGCGAGTCCTTGGCAACCCTTGCACCGTGGTTGTGGCATTCCATGCATACCATGGTGTATTATGCTGTGGACCTGATGTCTATTACGATGCTGTTTTATAACATTGTTATATTATTTCATTATGTTGCACCTTCCGCACACATGTCCTGCGGTTCTGATGTGAGTTACTGTGGACATACCATTTAAGTTGTTATTTACGTGTTGTGCATGTTTTCTTTTGCCATTGTCTGTGTATTTCACCATTGGCATATAGTAACAGTGTGATACCTGGGTCTGACACTCTTCCGTTACTCCGATGTTATGTTTGGGAAAATGTAAACTGTTTTTTTTTGGTTTACATTGCCGTGGGCTTATGGTACGCCTGCACCACTTTGTGAATCGCTATATGCCTTCATTTTCATGGTGACACACCGCACATGGGGTGTTTAGCATACCTACGCCAGGGGCTGTGCAGATCTGGCGCATGCCGGTAGTGCACGTGGAATTGGATCGTACCTGAATTGCTCGGCGGCCATATTTGGCGTTGTAATGCCTACGCTATGCGTGCGCCTGGCGCAAGGTTCATGAATCCCGGGGTATGTTTTTGTTGTTCTTCATGTCAACTTCATTATAAATTGGTTAAATACATCTCATCTACGGATGTCAAAGTTATGGAAGTCAGCAACTATTTAAGACAATGTCTATAAGAAAACTCTTGTAATGTAAATAAGTACAATGAATATTAACTATGTTATATACAATCCAATATAGTCTCATAAGCAACTATACACACATAAATGCACTTATTTGTTGATAGAAAACTTTATACATCAATTGGCAGCACATAACTGCCCAACAAAAAGTATAGTCACTTTCTGACTTCATCATACAAATAACATTATAACATCATTCAATAATGGGTATACCTATATGATACCCTCAAATCTCAAATCTCAAGGTTATGTACTAAAAATAATACTACACTAGACTTGAGCTATTAACAAACGTAAAGTCTGTATAAATAATGAAATTAGTGACTTCTATCTAAGTTCTTAAGTCTAAGGATACAGAGTATTGAGGACATTTCATTGATACCTGGATAGGTACATGCATGAGTGGAAAGTTGCCACATTATTTCCAACCTTTCTAACAAGAGGTTAGCAGGTCCACCTCTTTCATCCATTTTTATTTGGTCAATGACCCGAAACTTAAAGTGGTGTCCTACATATTCCGTAGTATGTCTCGCCAAAGCATTGTCAAGTTTACCATTTTTTATATACTATATAGGTGTTCGTACATTCTTTCTCTGAGTGTACGTATAGTTTTTCCTATATAGAAAGCTTGACACTGTTGGCATGTAGCAATGTAAACTATCAATTTAGACTGGCAATTGTACTTACTTCTAGTATTGTATTTTCTATCACGAATAGTGAATGTCTTTCCCGTGTCTATGTGTCTGCAAAAGTTACACATTAAACACTTTGACATACCTGGATTTTTTACTACTATGTTAACTTGATGTTCCAGGATTGCTTTCATATTCCTACTTTTTTTAAAAATCAATTTAGGAAGTTCTAAAAGTCTTTTCCTCACATTTGGATCATTTTCCAATATTTCCCAGTTCTTGTATATGACTTGCCTAAGATCTTCTGCATTTATACTATATCGGGTAATAAAGTTGTAACTAGTATAACCTGGTCCTTTTTGTATATTGCTGTCTGTCAAGGCTTCGAAATTTCTCTCAACCTCCCTATTACTATTATCCGGGATTGGTTTATATGTTCCTCTCCTTCTCTTAATGGTTATTTTGTTGGTCAAGTCATGGACCAACTCCAATGGGTATCCCCTATTCTGGAACATCCTCCCTAAATTCTGACATTCTGTTATAAATTCTTCATCAAGAGTTGTCATTCTTGCCACTCTTACCAGCTGTCCTTTTACAACAGATCTTTTTTGGTAAAATGGGTGGCAGCTGGTAAAGTGTAACAGACTGTTGGAAAAAGTCTCCTTTCTAAAAATAGTACTTACATATCTGTTATGTTTGTTATCTTTCCTTAGTTCTATATCTAGGAAAGAAATTCTATCTTCACTATAATTTGAAGTAAATTTTAAAAAATGTGTAGTATTGTTAAATTACTGGATAAGGTCTCTAAATGTACTTTCATCACCTTTTGTTATAACAGAAATGTCATCTAAAAATCTAGTATAGTAGTACAAGTTTTTAATATGGGCTTGGCTCATGATGCATGTCTTCCCATTGAGCCATAACTAGGTTTGCAAAGCTTGACCCAAGTGGGGAGCCCATTGTGACTCCTACTTTTTGCAAGTAAAAATTACTGCCGAATGTGATGAAATTATTGGACAACACTATGTCCATTAGCTCCTTCACTACAGTCAATTTGACGGGTGTCTTACCTAGATTAGTTAGTTTTCTAGAAACCCATTCTATCCCTTCTTGTTGTGGGATACATGTATACAAGTCCTTGACATCAATTGTCATAAAGTTATATTTTTCTACATATGTAAGTTGATTAATATCTTTCAAAAAGGACCAAGAGTCTTTGCAAATTTGACTTTCACACTTTATGTATTTTTTTAATATTGAGTCCACTACTTTAGCACAGCTGTAGGTAATACTGTTGCGTGCATCTACTAGTGGTCTCATCGGTGGATTTTCTATGTTTTTATGTACTTTAGGTACTCCAAATAACAATGGAATTTTTGGTGCTAGCATAGTCATGTAATTGTACATGTTTAGATCTATTTTTCCTTCTGTAAACAAGTCACTAATGTAAATTTTAATTCTAGCATAGGCAATATTCAGTTCATTCCTTGAAACTCTAATGTATGTTTCACTATCCAACAGTTCTTTCATCCTCTGTCTGTAATCTTCTTTTTCCATAATAACTAACCCCCCTCCCTTGTCGGGTTTCATAAATCTAAGGGGTAGTTCAAGTATGGAATTCAATGCATGTTTTTTCTAATTCAGAAATATTTCTTTGATTTTTCTTTAAATTGTTGTTTGCTAAACTATTTCTTATATCGATTTCACATATTTTATCAAATACGTCCACACTATTCTGTAATGGAGGGTTGTAAGTGCTAGTAACATAAAATTCAGTGTCTTTGCATGTGTCTGTACCTAGGATAACAGCTAAATTGTCCTTGCGTACAAATAATTTAAAATCTATAAGTGTCTGTGCCAGTTGTGCCCTTTCTGCTATGGCAAATGTATTTGCTTTAACAAAAAGTTCAACAAGTACAGGATCAATGTAAGCCTCTGTGTAGTTGTAAACCATGAAATCTCTTTGTGCGTTTAACAACATATTACAGTACCTGTTGTTGTTCTGGTAAATAACATCTATTTCTTCCTCCTCTTGTTGTTGTAACGCTGTTGATTTCTCCCCCGAGGGTTGTGGTTCTGGGTCTGATGGTGAAAATTTTCATTATTGTTTACACTGTTCTTACTAGGGTTTTCTGTGTAAGTAGAATTGTTTTTCTGAATAATTCTCTCACTTCTTCATATTTCTTTGTCTTCACCTATGTAAGTGTCGTTAGTTCTTTCTCCCCTTTGTAGGTGAGGTTCCTTGGTTGTGTACGGTCCAGGATTTATGTTTGTTCTTGTAGCTGTTTCCTTCTGTCTCCATACTTGTGAGGGTGGTGGTTTTGGGTACGCTGTTCTGTTCCTGTACGCCATTATGTCACGTTGCATTTTCTTCTCTTTTGTTGTCTTAAGTTTAACCATAAGCTGGTTAATACTTTCAAAAGTTCTATTGTACTCAAATTTATAGCGTTCAAAGTCGGAACTATTTTTTATTTCTTGGTCTATTTTCTCTATGTCCAAGGCTAAAGTCTCTAGATTTAGTTGGTAGTGTTTTGTCATTAATTCTAAAAGTTCTATTCCATGTCTATCAAACATGGTAATTAAGTCGTTATGGAATGCTGACCCTTCTATTAGGCCTGTTGGATATTGCCATGATCTCAGACCTTTTGGTACTACTTTTTCGTTAATACATTCTTTGAAGTAAGAAACGTCTAATTGTAGTTTCTTATACTTAACTAGAACGTGGTCGAGTGACTTCAAGTTTGTAACAATGGAAATATTACCTCCAGCCGTGTTCTCTTGCATTTCTGTATATTCGCTGTTGCCAAATTGCATCGGTACTTGTAGCCATGCTGATAAACTAAGAGTCCCAATAAGCCCTGAGGTGTTAGTCTCATTTCCTATACTTCTAACATTACCACTAAAGTTAGCACTTTCATGTTGATTAAATGATGGTCCTGGGTTGTTGCTAACTTTGCAGTTTGTTGAGGCGGAGTTTGTGTTCACTCTCTGAGGGTGGCGACTTGTTGATTGTAAATTTGATGTATTGTTTTGTACAAGTTCCTTCTCTCTTGTACTGTTGTACATAGTCCCACTCAATGTCTCCACTTTGTCCATCAAAATTTCCACTCTTGAGATAGTAAGTTTATCAGTGAAGTTAAATTGCTTGGTTCACTGTCCTGTGTGTCAGGTATGACTGTACTCTCTCCATTTCCCGCTGCCATTTACACAAACGACTGGCAAACTCAATAACTGCAGAAACCAAAAGGCCTGTAATAGCTGCAGAAAAACAGACCAAGTATAGCAAGTGTACCTGACAAAATTTCCTTTCTTTGCACTTGTATCCAAGTGATGTAAACCTTATATCCAAACACCAGCGACTCTGTATTGCTTTGAAGTAAAAAATATTTATTAAGCGATACCAACTTCAATATTTTTGGTTAATTAAAACAACACAAAACGCTTTTCGTTTCCAAAGGTTTGAAAACTTTTTCAAATGGTTTGTATTCCGCCCCTTTCCTTCTATTTATAGTGATCATGACATCACTTCTCCTTAAAGGTATAAGACACCTTAAATACAATGTACTTCTGCAATGTCAAAATGATTCTTTGTTGTGCAACATGGTAAAGTAAAATTAAATAATATTTTTTTACTTCAAAGCAATACAGAGTTGCTGGTGTTTGGATATAAGGTTTACATCACTTGGATACAAGCGCAAAGAAAGGAAATTTTGTCAGGTACACTTGCTATACTTGGTCTGTTTTTCTGCAGCTATTCCAGGCTTTTTGATATCCATGCTGCAGTTTGGAAGCCTAGTGCTGCTTTTTCTATCAGCATAAAATTGTGCTTTATATATGCACTGTTTTGGTTTGACTGTAGGGTTCAGTGGCTAATACATACCAGATTATCTATGCCACTCACATTGCAATGACTCCCTTGAAAATTAGCAATGCACAGGTGTACTCCATTTGTCAATGAATTCCAGCCAGAGAGTATGTGTGAAAAGAACAGCACGTGAAAACTCTTGCAATTCCTTAACATTGTTCCCATTTTCAGAAAAAAAAACATACAAGGTGTTTATTTTGTAGACAGCTGTATTTTAAACAGTGTTTATGTGCATAGTACCCTTATATCATGTTTACATATGTTAAAATATGGACATTTTTCTTTATGTGTCACTTTTTGCTAATCAGAAAAAAGCTGAATATTTCAATACGTAGACCACTATTTATTTTATAGAACTTTGTATGTTGAACTAAATTTAAACCCATAGTACTCTATTGTTTTGTTTTAATTTGTATTCATCATTGATAAACATGAAAGAACATGATTCTTGTTTTTCTTTGTCAAAGTGCCTAACTATAAACATATACATTTTATGGGTTCCTATTAGATGACCGAAGACGCATACTATTGAATGCATCTAGGTCAAACTTAAAACGACGAAAAGGCAAAATAGCAAAGTGGCTTTTAAGCAAATTCTTTCCCAGGGAAAGAATTTGCTTGGCCGCTTCTGTTACTTTGCCGTTTTTGTCACTGTAGTGCGATCTCGGAGTTGGTATATTTAAGTAGGAGGGCCCCCCCCCCACTTTATGTATTATTTCAATTTTTTTTCTTTTTTTTTTTGGAACAACGATTTTTTTCCCTTGGGAAGAAAATCGCTGTTCTGAGCTTTTGTGATTGTAAGCTTTTGCTTACATGGGGTTGATTATTCATCGTTCGCTTTTTAAGCGTTTGATGATATAATATAGACCCAATTTTATATAGAACATCCTTGATAGCCTTTTTATGCAAAGTCTGACATTGAATGCAGTGAATATTCTTAATGAAAATACAGTGAGTACAACTACTTTAACTGAATATATTTACCTGAGTTCTGAACCTGATAGTAGAGTAAAGGTTATGCTGTTAGACTGGTGATAATATAATGATGGTGTCAAAGTTCTGCCATTTGACAGTGGTAAAGGGGAGATAACATATCTTGTACTTCAGCTCAAACATGCCTATAGCATGCTGTTTAATTAGATTATATATAGCATTATTTACTTATCTATGTATAGGTGTTTGAACATAGTAGTGGATTAAATGTACCTTTGGCTCTGAGCTGCATTCAAACCATGCCCCCCCCTCACACACACACACACACACACACACACACACACACACACACACACACACACACACACACACACACACATTTTCACCATGATTAAATGCACATGTTCTTTAGTATTAACATTTCTGATTGTTTAAAATGTATACTTTCCAACTGGATTTCTAGTTTTTGTTTGATAAAATCAAATATTTGTACTTGTTTTAAATTTGAGCAATCTTGAATATTTTTCCAACAAGAAACGACATGAAATTTACTAACCAATAGTAACAGAAATATCCATTTCAGGGCATTTCAACCATAAAAAAACGCTCAAACTACTGTCATTATAATCTGCCAGTGTCCATACTCTATCAGTATAACAACTTGGCTGTGCACAGCTCAAATGTCTGACTGGGATTAAAAAAATCCACAGTAAAATATTTAAATTTGCTTTCCAAGGCTGCAAATCCAGGCTACTTAGACTGAGCTAGCAGCAAGTGGGTAAGTTATTTTCATCCACAAATAGCCACCAACCTAACCCTGCAGCTAAAGCCACTTTGCTTTATATTCATCATCTGAGAATATTAAAATAAACTTCACCACCACTTAGCACTGGAATTAAGTACAAAAATAAACACATAAATAATGATTGCAGATGCCCCGAATCAGAAGCATATTTTAAATATGCTTTTATATACTCAGAAAGTTGCTAGTACAACATTTGTTTTGCATTTCTATGCATTTTCAGAAGGATATGAAGACTGAAACTGAATTTCTGCCTTGCTTGATTTTATTTAAATGAAGAGAAAATAGGTTGCTGAGAGACTCCATCTCTTGGGACTCAAACTATTTGTTTTCCATTTGCTTTTCTTGATTAGCATTTATGAAAAACTCACTAATTTCTAAGCCCTTACCCAGTCAAATGGGCTATTCCAATGAGGAAATAATGTATTACGATAGATATCTACAATACAGTTTAAGAGAAAAAGCTATGGTGACTTCTTGTTCATAGAAACGGTAGCTAGAGACATTCTGCAAGCTCCTGAAAACATGTCATACACAAAACTGTGCTTGGATACCTTTTGCTAAATATCTTGCATTGCACATATAGCTACATGCTTAGCTTCTAAGATGTTACAGCTATGAATGATGCATTGGAGCTCTGGTAATTCCAGATAGCTACAGACTGAGATGCATGTGATCAAGTGAAAACTCTCAAGTGCCCTTGAAGTGATATTTGCCATACTGATAGAATTACACATGTTGGTTGTATAACTGTGTGAAGCCAATGTATATCATTATTTGCTATCTGCATTCCTCAATGATATGGCAGAAAACCACAAATTTTACAAGGAACAGATCAAAAAATATGAGGCCAAATCAGGAGCAGCTGAGAGCTCTAAAAGCTTAAAAGTTATGCTTAGTGATGCAGGCACAGTGGCAGACCAAACTCACCAAACAGATGTAAACTGCTGAGCTGCTACAAAGGAAATTCAGGAAACAAGCTTTAGTCAAATAAACCAAAACAAACTATATATTTTTTTCTCATAGTAATAACTGCACACCCAGATCAGAGTAGAGACTCTAAATTTATTCTTCAAACTTCCCACACTTCTCAGCATTCATTACCTGTTCATTGTGCCTGATACCTATCAAGTCTGGACATCCAGTCAGCTGCAGGAAATGGCAGATGTATGCAGGGCAACACTAATCATTGATCTTTCAAGTGGTCAACACTTTGATGGCAAAAGTCACCAACAGTGCAACCTGAGAAACATGGGAGCTCTATTAAATATGCTTCTAAACCAAATTTAAAATGTGAAAATAAAAGAAACAGTCAATATATTCTAATATTCTATTTCTGGATAATCCAAAAAGAGAGAGAGAGAGAGAGAGAGAGAGATGCCATCTGACCTGCCATGGGGCCTCCTACAGTTGGGGGCCATGAACAGCTGTCCAAATCAACCCTATTATAATAGACCACTGTGTGTGTGTGTGTGTGTGTGTGTGTGTGTGTGTGTGTGTGTGTGTGTGTGTCCGTTGTTTTTTTTTTTTATTTTTAATGGAATGTTTGCTCATTCTTCAGCTAAAGAACTAGTATCTTTGGTGTCATTTAAATAGCAAGAAATTAAATGGTCAAATTAACATTGTATTTTTTATAATAAGAACCATAAATATATTGTTAGCTGACTTTTATTTTGTATACACATTCAACAGATGTTGTGTTTATACAGTAGTTTTGGTTCTCAAGAAAGATGAGAGTCAATTTTATTTTTATTTATTTATTTTACATTTGTTGACTGGGCTAGTCCAACTGGATGTATGTCCATTTTCAGTGGAGGCCCAGGGAGAAAAGATCCACAAGTTTCAAAAAAAAAAAAAAATACACAAAGACAATGATATTTACAAAGACATTGGAACTTTACAAGGTTTAGGCACACATTGCATGTTTTATGATATAACATTGGAGTAGGAAAAAAAAACAACTGCAACAGTTCTTAGTGTTACTAATGCTAGTATGTATAAAGGACACTATTAGAAAGTCACACAAAAAATGTCAAAACGAAATGTTAGTGAATATTCATGGGAAGAAGTACATGGACACACTCATACTGTAAAATTACACATGAGGTCCAAGTGTAGACTGGTTATAGATAATAAAGTTAACAATATATAGATAGGCACATGCCCTAAATAAGATAATGCGATAAGAAGCAAGGTATCATGGGAAGGGTTAGTTATTTAATCTGGGTTAGCAGAGGGGCATAGCCAGTGTAATTTAAGGTAGGGTTTAAGTTTGCTTTTAAATAGGTTAGCTGAGGATAGGGAGGTTAGATGATTGGGGAGACTGTGGCATGGGTGGCATGAGTCTTACTGCAGGAGTGTCATCAAAGGGAAGACCTCTCATGTGCACTCTATTGTCAATGATTACTTCTGTCATGAAGGGGCATTATGAAATCTATGCATGTTGTTAACTCCGTCACCTTGCTGGCTGGGAGACATAGCCCTAGTGATGCTGATTGCTTCCACAAACCCACTGTGCTCAGCTAGACTGTGAAGGACCCCTTATGTAAGTTCATCAAGTCCTGCCCTTCTAAATGGAGTGCGCATGAGAGGCCTTCCCTTTGATGACACTCCTGCAGTGAGACTCATGCCACCCATGCCACAAGGAAGGGTGAGCTAATTTTGGTTGCTCCTTCACATAACTATCTGTCCCAGCACTCAGGCCATTAACTGAACCAAGGTTATCTGAGAAGCAAGTTCCATTCTCTGCTGTGCAGTCACCTTCTGTCTTTTTTATTTGTTTCCTTCGACCCTGCCTGATATGAAAGATTTGGATGATGATGATGATAATACTCATGCAAGCTTCACCATCCTAAAATATTTCTGCAGAAACTTGGAGTAAGCAAAAGCAGGACCTTCCACTGACTTGCAGGGAACTAATAACCAATCTGCAGATGTCTTAGACTTAGACATCTGGGTACTGGATATAGGTGCTCTATAAGAATACGCTAGTATTGAAGCGCTTGGTCCCCAGGTATTTGTACTATAAAAGTAGGAGCATCAGTGCAGACAGAGAGTAAATAAAATTTGGAGACCATCTAAACCTCTTCTACAATAGCAATAAAATGGCTTGGAGGGACAAATGTATTTTGCAGAGGATATCGCTGCTATGGAACAGACTCCCTATCCAAACAAAACAAAGTTCATCCCTGTATATTTTCAACCCAACTGACATCTACAGATGGGAAACAGAAATGGGATGGTTTATTTTGAGCACCAAAACAGAAATTGGTTAGACTTAAAATGGCCCACTATGGCAACTAGCTTAGTACTTACCTATGGACCTATCTGGAGACAGAGAAAGGGCTTTCCCCAGCCTGGATAACAGATGCCCAATGTCCAGGATGGGTGGAGAAGGATTTTTGCATCTGTATTTGCTTTACCTTCAGGCATAGACTGATCATTATTTCTTGCTCATCTGTCACCTGCATATGTAGTAGGCTGGTAAAGGGATGACACTGAGCTGATATATTCTATCAAATAGTGGGTGGGGGTAGTGTTTTCAAGTTATATAGCATTTCAGTTTCACTTCTTGTTTGTAATGCAGACATAGCAGGAGAGACAGAAAAAGGAGGAACATTTAAAAAGACAAGTAAGTCTTCTATGTTCAGGAAAAGAATAGATATTCTTAGTTCTCCATGCTAAAATTATTTTTGTTAAAAGTGGCACAATTCTTACAACTTTTAGAATCATCATACCCCGTTAAACAAAGCAAATGCTTAAGGTGATAATCTTCTGTGGGAATTTAATACTCACAACCGCACTTACTGATACATTTCTTTAGGGGCATCATCTGAGAAATCCACATCAACCAGCATATTTTTTAAATATAATTTCTGTTTACCAAAATATTATAGATGCTAGAAAAGGGTTTATTATCTAAACAATTTTCAGATATTATGAGAAAGAAATGACTGACAGACTATTCAAAGTTACCAGATCATCTGCTCATTTCAGCCTCAAATAGAACTAGGCTGTACTAGCAACTGCTTTCCCTTTATAGGTGGGCTAGTTGTAATGGCTGAGACAGATAGCAGCCGCACATGTGTAAGAATATCTAACTGCTGAGAAACATCTGGCCAGTTTGTATCAACTGTATCTTAGGAGTCCTAGAGCAAGGATCCTTATAATGAACATAATTTTTCCAAATATCTCTGCTTCTATATTCATCACAGATGTGATTGTAAAGGTTCTTCAAGTGAAAATATTCATTGGGTATTTACATTCCTATGTATGCAATGAGTTTCTGATAGAGAGCTGACTGTTTTATTGGAGGGAGTGTTGCAGTGTTAATATCCTAAATTCCAGTGACCAGTTCTGTAGTGCACCTTGAATTCACTTTTTACCTTATTATTCTGCTTTAGTGTACATTGAATTCAAGTTTCACCTTATTATTCTGCTTTAGTGTACCTTGAAGTCACTTTTCATCTTATTATTAAGTTTTAGTGTACCTTGAATTCACTTTTCACCCTATTATTATGCTTTAGTGTACCTTGAATTCACTTTCCACCTTATTATTCTGCTTTAGTGTACCTTGAAGTCACGTTTCATGTTATTATTCTGCTTTAGTGTACCTTGAATTCACTTTTCACCTTATTATTCTGCTTTAGTGTACCTTGAATTCAGTTTTCACCTTATTATTCTGCTTTAGTGTACCTTGAATTCACTTTTCACCTTATTATTCTGCTTTAGTGTACCTTGAATTCACTTTTCACCTTATTATTCTGCTTTAGTGTACCTTGAATTCACTTTTCATCTCATTATTCTGCTTTAGTGTACCTTGAATTCCCTTTTTCACCTTATTATTATGCTTTAGTGTACCTTGAAGTCACTTTTCACCTTATTATTCTGCTTTAGTGTACCTTGAAGACGTTTCATGTTATTTATTCTGCTTTAGTGTACCTTGAATTCACGTTTCACCATATTATTCTGCTTTAGTCTACCTTAAAGTCACTTTTCACCTCATTATTCTACTTTCTAATGAAATAATCCAAGAACTGTTTGATTAGTTCTAAATCATTTTGATCCAGATAATCCAGTATAAAAAAAAAATAACTTTGTTGAAGTTAATATGATATATAAAGAAAATCACCATCTTAAAAAGCATTTGTTTACAAAAATGCAAACCAAAATGAAATTCTGAAGAAGTAGCATTATTAATATGCAAGTAACAGAGGTTAAAGGGACAGATCTGGAACTTAATTTAACAACAAAAACACTGACTGAAGTACAGCTGACAACTAATGTAAAAGAAAGTAGTATTGATTAGTCAGAGAAAGTTAAGGTAATAGCATTTTCTGTATCTCTCTCTTTTTCTCTCTCCCCATTTCTGCTCTCTGCCTTTGGCCTATCCACTCACATATAAGAAAGCATTATTTCTTGATAATCAGGCATCAGCTGCCTGAATTTAAGGCCAAGCCTCTCATCTTGAGCTCTGTTGAAGAGCTTCTTTAATTAACCATTATATCACAGATGTTATTGATTTTTTTCAAATGTGGTTGAAACATTGTTGTGCTGGATCACAGCCAAGATCAGGGCCTGATTTTTTTTTCATTTGTCCTTTTCTTTGACTACATACCTATTAGTATCAGTTACTGGTAAGTATAATCCTCAGTCTTAAGTCAGAAAATATGAAATTGATTTTTAGCTTGAAGCACGATCCATGGACTCCTAATTTGGAATTTTAAGATCCATAAGTTGTTGAGAAAGCCACTAACTATGTACTTCCTAAGACATGTATTTTCATTTTCTTCAAACTGTTTATGCCAGACTACATGATAATTAAGACAATGCCTGCAATATAACAGAGATTATTGCTTGTTCTTTAAAAAAATATATTAATTTTCTTTTGCTTTCAAATGGTTTTTACTACTTAGCAGTATAGTCTGCAAGCATGAGGAATGATTGATTTCCTCAGCATCCTACTAATACTATGCAAATGAAAATGTAAATGAAATTATCACAGCTTTGTGTGAAAATGTGTTTATTAGGTGTTAATGTCAAAATCTTCAAGTCCACTGTGGCAAGTAATACTTCTTTATATTCTGTGCAGCCTCAGAGTTTTTATCTTTTGTTGGCCATAGACCATGTATACTGACTAGGTGAACAAAATAAAACAATGAGAATTAAGCGTGTACTATCAGTTGTTCACAAGAACTTGAAATATAAGATAATTAAACAAACAAAAAACAAACTATTTGTAAACTATACTACTCTGATGGAGATGGATTTTAAAACTGCAGTAGCAGCTGAAAAGTTATCATTTATTACATAAATGTATATCATTGCAACAAAACATGATGAAGTCCAAGCTTCCTATCTAAATTAAGCAATAACCCTAGTGATGGCTTTCTTGTCATTCTTAGTGTGCTGGATTTCAAACGAAAGATGTATTTCCAGCATTGTGAATGATTCATTGCAGCACAAGATAAATGTACCCACAAAGAATGATCCTCCAGTTGAAGAACAACAAGCAAAAACACAGAAAGAAACTGACACCTGTGAAAAATGCAAGTGGAGGCCCCATAGTTGCAAAAACATTGTGTGTATTCCGCTATTAACACAATAAATTGTTTTCATTCATCTCTTTTATGTACTGCAGACATTATCCAATGCTAGACTGTAAATAATTCCATCTGCTGGGACCACAGTAGCATCAACAGTACTGGCAGGGTTGGAGTGAAAATCTGTATTGATGAGTTCCATCTATCTCTTCTAGGACACTTAAATATCCAGGGCTAGTTCCACATTGGTGCTAGACACTTTCTGACTGGCCAAGTAATAATGTACAAGAGGAAGAACAATGGATTAAGCAACCACAGCTACTGCAGACAATTGCTAGACACAGAATAATGTCCTTACCCTGAGCTACAGTGATCTCACAGTCCAATGGTGTAGGGTTTGAAGTCTCCTGCTTAAGCATGTAGGTACTCATTCTGAATCTATTTGTTCGCTGCAGAAGTCTTCAGAAGAGATAATATTCCGTTAATATTGTAACAGACTTGAATGATTCTTCAAACTGAATAGAAAAGAAAGAGGGAGAAAAGCAACCAAAAATGAGAAAGAGGGTCAACAACTGAAATGGAAACTGTGCAAAAGAAGTGGTACATAAGGGTAGAAAGTCAACAGAAGCAATGTATGTAAGGAAAATTAACAGAAAAAGGAGACAGAGATAAAGTGCAAAACAGAGACAGAGAAGATAAAGAACAATGATGCAGAGCTAGGAAGAAGGTTTGAAAGTAAAAAGAAGTTTAAAATGAAACCAAATTACATTGTGACAGCAGTAATCATCTGGCAATGTGTCTGGTTTTGTGACAGTCAAGATGGAATGTGTTGACCTCCAACTATCTATAGCAATTATTTGGATAGACTACATTACTGTGGCAATTTTCTGACACTTGACCATAGTATCACAGTCAGACATCTGAGATGTGCACAGTCAAAAAAGAAAAAAAATATTCCGGATGAAAGTGACTAATCCTTGCTAATGTTTGATGCTAGACCTTAAACAACCATTGATCTGGTATGGTAGGGTTAGTCTGTATCTGTCTGTTGGTTAGTCTGTGTGGGAAGCAATTTGAAATATATTACTGTGGCCATTATTTTTAACTGATTGCAATCTTACATTTGAAATGTACATATTTAATAAAGTGCCTATGACTGGAGTGCAAAGATATAGTTTGTGAATGAAAGTGACTGATCTCCACAGTTGAAATAGTCATTAGACATCCAGTGATGACAGATACATACAAAGGTTGGAAAAGTAGTGTAAAAATGCATGAAAGCACATCTAAAACCCAATGTATTCTATGGCATAGCATCTCCAGACCCTTGCATAATTTGTTTCCTCCATCAAATCACTCAGATCTCCAGCAGAATACATTTTCTTATCCAGTTTTCTTACCTTCTCATTAGTACTGTTGGTTAATAGAAAATATTGCTCCCCCAAGTAAATTTCTGCAGATGTCCATGTGGGTGACACACCATTTTGTTTTCTGTGAGAATTTTATATACTTCTTCTGCATCCAGTCAAAACCAGGTCTTCATTAACTGTCTCGGTAGGGTCATAATTTCCCTCATGATTTTTTGCAAAGCACAATTTATTGATTGATATCTAATAACTGTGTAGGTGGGCTGGTCACCAGACACTTTTCAGCCATTACCTGTACCTGTAATGGCAACAGTTTAGTACAACAAATATTCATAGATATACTAGTTAGAAAATCAATCTAGTTACAATGCAGATAGAAAAATACAGCAAAAATCAGATTTATGACAAATATTTTGAGTAGCCAGATGCTTAAGTTATACAGATAGAGAAAAACAACTGCGGATTTACAAGCAATATTTTAGATACACGAATGCACAAAATTTGACAGTGACATATCCATTCAATAGTGGGCTTATAGCAGGTGTATAGTGTGTAATGGTAAATATTTTGTGCTTTTCAGTTGCCAGTACAGTAACATTCAGGAGTATCACACGTGTTAAAAATAGCACAATATTTACAATACGACTTTTAATATCAAATCAGCAAAAACAAGAAAATGCTTATTGAGGAAGAAAAAATGACTGTAGCATGAATACTGTACTTTGTGGCAATGTGCTTGAAGTTATTCCCTTTGTGTGCTTAACCCATATAGGAGGAATGGGCAAATGCCATAAGAATGGGCTCTTCCAACTTGCTTTTGAACATGAGTAATATATCTTCTTTATTATTTTCTGTTGGGAATCGGTCAAAGTCATTGTTAAAGTTCAGAAATAAATGCCCAGAGGGATGTCTTTATTTTCTGGAAATATGAAATAACCCTGTTATAGAAATGGACATAGTTGGAATGGCAAGATTTTTTGCTGAGTGAAACCATGCAGTTGTTTATCTGTAAGAAAAAAATATTCAAGTATTCCACCAGCTTTCCCTATATAATTCTTTGTCTTATGGCCAGTGGCATAAATTTCATACTGATATGCCTAAAATATTCTGGCTGTTTTCTAAACATGATTTTATCTTGCGGTGTCACTGTCAGCATTCTCTTGTTCTGTTCTACAGCTCTAACTTGAAAGCCATGTCATAAATGTTGGAAAGTAGTTTCAGCAATACCTTATCCACTTGGTTTAGACAAGCAGATGACATATCTAGAAGCTTTGCTTTATTGTCATGAAAACCAATGAGTTATATTTCCCCATCTGTATTTTATCACCATGAAATGCAGCGAGTTCCATTTCTCAATCTTCGTTAGCTTTTTCACTGGTTGTTTATTAACTCTTCTTGTGCTTAGTCCCCCTGCCCATACTAGCACTCTTACCCTTTCATTCCTCCATGATACCCAAGGGAAAGGATTAATTTAGGTCTTCTGCTAAATCCCGAGCTTTTCCTTCTTTTATCTTTTAATTGTCAATGCTTTGCTGACTCTTCCTTCTCCACCGGTATTCTTTGCAGCCATCCTGCATTTACAAGGCTATTTTGTTCACTAAGGTACTTTGGACTGCTGGAGGGTACATGGAACATCTCTGGCCTTTTAAAGGCCTCATCCTCCTATTTTTTGGATATACCACATGTCCTTCTCAAATTACATGAGACCAAGCCAGCCTATAAAATTGTATTTCAGCTGCAATGATTTTTGAAGTTGAGTAATGGCTTAACAAGGATGGATGCTTACAATTCTAAAATGCATGTGGCCAGTGGAATATATTTCATACTGATATGCCTAAAATAACCTGGCTGTTTTCTAGACATGATTTTATCTAGGGGTGTCACTGTCAACATTATATTTTTCTGTTTTTTACTGTTTGTATTGGTTGATTATTCTCACAAAAGAAATTCAAAAGAAATAGTACATCTCCATGCCATCAATGCAAAAATGGTTCCAAACCAAACAGTATAATAATATTAATAACAACAGCAATATATATACATACATACATACATATACATATATATATATATATATATGTGTGTGTGTGTGTGTATATATAAATGCCAAAATACTCCTTCCCTAAATTACCACCCAAAAATAGTGCAGAAGCACAGCCTATATGTGTAAACCTAAATGAAAAAAAGAAAGAAGAAAGAAAAAAGGAAGAAAGAAAGAAAGAAGGATGGATGGAAGATTCAGTAGATGGATTTCATACTGTTTGAAAAAGGTGCAGACTAGTATAGCTTGCTCACAGGTTTGTCACTCAGGATACTGCACATATAACCCTGGCAACTAGTACAATAAATTAAAATTGTCAAATTATTGTGTGTGCGTGTGTGTGTGTGTGTGTGTGTGTGTGTGTGTGTGTGTGTGTGTGTGTGTGTGTGTGTGTGTGTGTGTATTTGTGTGCTGGTTTTCCCATTGCCCATTTTACTGACCACAATGCCCCTTCATCCAAGTAGAATGCTGCAATAATAATACAAAAATAAATATATTTAAATGCAGTTTTGTAGGGGAACTGTGCCCCCATATGTCCAAATTCTAATACACTACCTTCAATGTCACAATTATTACCATTTCTCTAAGTTGGTGCAACCTCTATGTTAATACATTAAGAGCTCAGGGTGTGGTGACAGAGCCTCAAAAGTGAAAGTGCTAGGGTGGCTGTAAATAACCTTTATTAGGACCAAACATTGCAAAGTATCCCAGAATGGTGTGTTGAGCTATAGAATTGTCAGAAAAGTGACACAAGAAACTTTAGGTTATAGACCTGTGCACATGCACACACACACACACACACACACACACACACACATACACATTTTTATAAATTTACACACACACATATAAATATATATATATATATATATATATATATATATATATATATATATATGTATATAGACAGAGAGATGGTAACACTGTGTTTGGTGTACTGCTTGCAGTATCCCTATGTCCTTTTGTTGTGTATCTGTCGATCTAGTGTGTGTGTGTGTGTGTGTGTGTGTGTGTGTGTGTGTGTGTGTGTGTGTGTGCATGTGTCTGTGTCTGTATGTATGTATGTGTGTGTGTGTGTGTGTGTGTGTGTGTGTGTGTGTGTGTGCGCGCGCGTGTGCGTGTGCATGTGCGTGCGTGTGTGTGTCTGTGTATTAATGATCTCTTTCTTTTTCTTTCACTACCCAAAGTTTGTGATGTTAAAAGAGAATGCAGACTTCAGCAGATGATAAAATGAGAAAACAATCCTATGTGCCAGTTCCTCTTTCAGCATACAATGCAAGCAAAACTGTTGCCACTGTATTCATCAGCTGATCATACTTACAAATCATCTCACACTTTCTGATAAGACCCCAAGGTACTTGAATGCCTATTTAACAAGAGAGTACCATAACCTTTTATTTGGAAGTTGTGCTTTTTATCCCACACACTTGATGTTCAACAGCTCCTGTGCATGTCAAAGATCACAGTTTCCTGTATGTGTTGACAACAAGCCTACAGCAGTAATATCATTAAACCAGATACTCTCCAAATATCATCTGAACCTTATTACTCTATCCATGAAAAGCACGGCCAAGAGTACAGACAGGGAAATCCTTCTAGAACTATTGCACTCACTTGAATGTATTGGATGTAGCAGTGCCCCCCCCACCCCACACACACATGTGTCTGTTTCAACAGTGATGTGTTCAGTGATTTGGGTTTTATTTGCTGACATGAAGTCAGGAAAAGAACCCCTTCCTGTATTGCTTACTCTCTGAAATGTAATGAGACAGTAATCAAACGTGCTATTTATAAGGCCTACATTGTAAAACAAAGGAATCTTCAAGGAATCTTACAATGAAATTCAAAGCAAACTGTCATATGACAAAAAAGAAACTTCTGTAAAAAGCTGCATTGTTCTGTAACTGATACTTTTTAAAATAAATTTACTATAACCACAACAGTTCATGGGCTATAAATAAAAAAATATAATGTATTTTATAGTTCTTTGGAGATATTACTTGCATTAATCACGTGACTATTATAGGTAATAAAGCAACAATTCTTAATGCGCCTTTCAAACTTGGAATTCATTGTTTGTTAGCTGGTGGAGAAGCCATTCAACAGGCAAACATTCATTTATTTGTATTTCTCTGATCAACCTTGTTCACACACACACACACACACACACACACACACACACACACACACACACACACACACACACACACACACACACAGACACACGCACACACGCACACACACACACACACACACACACACACACACACACACACACACACACACACACACACACACACACACACACACTTATTTATTTATTTTTGTTCACATTTAGTTATTCTGAGATATGTAGGGTTAATGAGGACAAGTCATCCCTTAACATCTCCTTTCTAAAAAAAAGCATATGTTTTGTTTAGCAAAATTCAAGTATATCTGCAAATGTTCACTGTACTGGTTTGCTAAGAAACATAATTTGCCATACAAAGAAATATGAATAAATTATAATAAAGTGAATACAGTTACCTTCAATATTATGAGTGTTCTGAAGATGGGTAGGAAATAGCCAAGAAAAAAAACTACTTTAAAATAAAGGTAGGTACTAGAACCTTGTAAGAGTAAAAGCTACCCAGCTATTTGCTACCTACAAAGTGGAGGTGTTTCATTCAATCCAACAATTAATTTTCATTTTAGAGCATATGTGCAAATGGAGAATCCTTTTGTATTGTATCTCTTCTTAGCCCATCTCCCATCTTAGATTAATGAAATAATTGAAAAAAATGTTTGCTAAAAGAAATATATACTCACACACACACACACACACACACACACACAGACACACACACACACACACAGAGACATATATATATGTATATATATATATATATATATATATATATATATATATATATATATATATATATATATCCAAACCAAAGGGTCAAAAGGTCACACAGACAAACAATTCAGTAAAAACTTCAAGAAAAACCCAGTCAAGCTAGAGTGCTCACTGTGTAATACCTTAAACCTCCTGTAATGGACGTCCATGGGATATATGCAGATGACTCCTTAAAGACATCAAGTGTTTCAGCTAGATGGCTTCTGAATGTCCATGATTTTTTTTTTACTTTTTTAGTATTTATAGTTACATTTAGGCCAATAATTTCAAACCCCACTAGCTGTGGACATGCATATTTTGACCTTTTTATTGACCTCATCAGCACAGCATAAGTGGATAGTTTGGCTGTTCTTCAGATACATAGGAACAAATATTCCAACAAACATTCAAGTATCTCCCATGGGCCACTAGTATTGGAGGTTTAAGGTATCACACAATGAAAACTCTAGCATAGCTGGGTTTTCTTGCAGTTTTTACTGAATGGTTTGTCTGTGTGACCTCTTTGCTCTTTGGTTTGAATGTTAGTTAGGATATTTTGCAGGCACCTTAATCCTTATGGGCATCAACTGGGTTTAATGACCTTCTTTGGGCTTTGGTACAAGTTAAGCACTGTGACACAACGTGTGCCTTTAAAAAGGAGATGGACAACTAGGTGAGCATTGATAATGGTACTCCTGTCATGATTGGCTTAACCTCCTTGAGACAAGAGGCAGGGACTAAGTGTGGGTACTGGCAAGGTGTAAGTAGCATAGTGGCTTGGTGCCACAGTAACCTTGTACATCTGTGATCTCATGATTATGACTTTACTCAGAAATATAAAAAATAACTTCCCAGGAGTTAGAAAATTCATAAAACCCTATGTAATGCATATATCCTAGAATTCAGAAAGGATTTCCACAAGGTTTCTGCATCATGGTAAACCTTTCTAATTCTTAAATTGGTCTCCCACTATGGTTTTCCCTTCCTGGGGATCTTAGCAAAGAGACAGGTCTTGCTGGTGATAATGTGGCAGTCTAGGAGACTTGGCTAATGCTAATTAGTGTGCCTTTAAAAAGGAGATGGACAACTAGGTGAGCATTGATAATGGTACTCCTGTCATGATTGGCTTAACCTCCTTGAGACAAGAGGCAGGGACTAAGTGTGGGTACTGGCAAGGTGTAAGTAGCATAGTGGCTTGGTGCCACAGTAACCTTGTACATCTGTGATCTCATGATTATGACTTTACTCAGAAATATAAAAAATAACTTCCCAGGAGTTAGAAAATTCATAAAACCCTATGTAATGCATATATCCTAGAATTCAGAAAGGATTTCCACAAGGTTTCTGCATCATGGTAAACCTTTCTAATTCTTAAATTGGTCTCCCACTATGGTTTTCCCTTCCTGGGGATCTTAGCAAAGAGACAGGTCTTGCTGGTGATAATGTGGCAGTCTAGGAGACTTGGCTAATGCTAATTAGCAATGTGATCTACCTAGAAATGTTTGCAGAGCCTAGTTTTCTTGGTCATCACCCATTCACTCTTACAGGAGTAATGGTGGTACAAGTAATATTGAGAATGGATGTTTTAGTGTGTTAAGTGTACTAACATAGTTGTGAGTGCCTTTATGAGCATGAATTTGGCTTAATTAATGTGAGTGTGTGTGTGTGTGTGTGTGTGTGTGTGTGTGTGTGTGTGTGTGTGTGTGTGTGTGTGTGTGTGTGTGTGTGTGTGTGTGTCTCTATGTGGATGACTGCATTATAGTAGGTGGAGGATTGTGAGTCACATTGTGTATAGGAGCATGTTTGTGCATGTGTGTCACTGTTTCTGTAAGTGTGAATGAGTGGGGTGTTGTTTGTTTGTAGGCGTATATGTGCATGCATGTGTGCGTCTATGTGTAAGTGTGTTCGTGCAAGGATGTGTGTTCAATACATAATGCCTTAGCTGCTATGGAGAACAGTAGCACTGTCAGTTTTGAGAACAGTAGCACTGTCAGTTTTGCCAGCCCAGTGCTTGATTTGGAGATATGGTAATGAGCTGCTAATGAGAAGTTTCTTATTGTAGCTTTATCGTGTCTTTGAATCTCAATTTTTTGTCATGCTAACTGACTAGTCAATGCTGGGTGATAACATGGGTGAAAAGACATTCTTTGGATACCAAGGATAATGTTAATTTCAGTTAAACTGTGCCATTACTCTCTTCAATTGAAACAAGTTAAAACAGTAATCCATACTAAAATACAGTAAAGAAATGGGATAAATGAAAGATGCGGGGTCTGATTTATATGAGAAATGAAATAATTTGTGTTGTAGTATTAAGGAACTCTTTTATTTATGACCATTACCATGTTTTACACACACACACACACACACACACACACACACACACACACACACACACACACACACACACACACACACATCTCATTAGAAGCAGCCACATTGTACATTTTCCAAATAGTTAAGTCATACTCATAAACTTATGCTGGCTAAATTAATTATTAAGCATTATAGTACATGTTTACAAAGTATGGATACTTTTACTTCTGCAAAACATGTTTTTTTAATTACCTATGCAGATTTTATGCATGGGAAATAATTGCAAAAGTCTTCTCGTCTGATTTGATTATAGGTTTTCATTTGTGCTTAAGGGCTGCTCAGCAGTACAGTGGTTAGTTTTGTTGACAGATGGTGCTTGACTCTCCATCTGAGTTCCCACCCAAAATGCCTTCTTTCTTCACAATGACCCTGTATCTGTGTGCAATTTTAAAAAGGTGCAAACATTTCCACACAGTTCCAAACATATCCTGTAGGTGAATAGACTGCCCTCTACAATTCTTATAGGTATGTAGTGTGTGTGTGTGTGTGTGTGTGTGTGTGTGTGTGTGTGTGTGTGTGTGTGTGTGTGTGTGTGTGTATTTTTGTGTGGGTGTGGGCATGCACGTGTGTTGTGCTCGTGTGTGTATGTGTGTATCTCTGTGACAGAAAATGTGCATTTTTGTGTGTGTGTATGGCCATGCATGTGTGTTGTGCACACAAGTGCGTGTGTATGTATATTGATAAATAGACAGACAGATAGATAGATAGATAGATAGATAGATAGATAGATAGATAGACAGACAGATAGATATAGCTATATATGTGCATGTTTGAGCATGTATATGTGAGCCTGTGTCTATATAGATGCATCCTGTGACAGAGTCATTTTCAAAATTCCATCTGCTGATTAATGTTAAAGGTTCCTTTATGTACTGGATAAAGTGACTTTTGGAGAATGAATGACCGAATGAATGAGAGAATGAATGCAGCAGTATTATTTGTCATGAAGAAAGGGAATAAAATGTCCAGTGATAAAAGTAAAGGTATGACTGCCTGGCTTTTCTTTTCCAAATAGATCAGTGACTTCCAATAATGTTAAGTTATATACAAATAAAAAGCTAAAGGCCCATCATAGAACAATCTAATCAGTCTGCAGGTATTGATTGGGTATATTACTATGGTAAGAATAATTTGGTAACATTAGGTATATTACTGCTGATTAAAAATTAGTTTAAACTGGAATATTATGAATTACTTAGTTAACAGAAAATTTAAATATGATCGTTAGAAATAATACATTCTTCAAATGCATTTCTGAAAAAGGACATTCATTTATCATTTGGGAGATAAGGGTCAGTCATGAATGTGCTTGTAGAGCATTAATGACCTGATGGAACTCAAAATCTGAAGTAATTATCTAATTATTCACATTTGCAAAAAATGCCCCTGTGCTTGCTTATTCTGCAGTTCCTGGGACCGACAAAGTAATATAAAATAAAGAAATAAACAAGAATCTATGCTTGACTTTTCACTGCCAAGGACAAAATTATAGTATTAAAGTTCATACATTATAAAGGATTATCAAAGGAAATGTCTGTGTATCTTGGTTATGGCTGGATAAACAGAAGTGTTTGGCTGACAGGACAGAAATCTGAAATAGTCTTCACAGGTTTAGTTGGTTAACATATCTTAGCTCAAGTGTTTATTTTATGTATATCTTCATATCTTGAGTATTTACTCATGAAAGGGAACCTTTTAACATGGAGTCATCATACTTGAAGGATTTGTCAGCCTGCACTGAAAGGAAAATGGCAGCTTATAAAACACTTTCGTTTTGGAGTCCAGTAAAGCAAAACATTCTATGCATGATAACTTAAATAGATATGCTTTTCCTACTACCACTTATCATTTTAAAATTTGACAGGATTTGTGCTCATGTATTTCTTTATTTATTATTTGCTTTCTATTCAAAATTGCTCTCTCTGCATTGTGTTGTTAGTGTTATATATGAAGTCTGTTTTCTAGTAAAAGTCATACTTATGTAGATGCTGTAGGTATGGTTTAAATAATAGTTTCTCCTCAGCATTAAAGCAGAAACTGTCAGGCAGTGCTTAAAGGATATAACAATGGCATGTTTAGCTTTCCATTTTTGAGTGAAGAAGGGCAACATTCCTGGACATATCCATTTTTTAATGTTTCTATATCCTGCACAAAAAAGAACCCCTGTCAGAATGACCTATTACAAAATGTAGAGTGCCTCTGATAGTTTCACCATCATGACTTGTACATTCTTCATTAACCCGCTTAAACTAAGTCATGGTTGTGAGGAAGGTGGAGTCTATCCCAGCACTCAGTGGGTTTAAAATAATGAAATGAATCCTAAACATATACAGGATGCATACACACATACTCTTTTACAGATAGCAAGTTTACCTATGGGTCTTTGTTAGGATCTCCACAGAATGCCTACCAGTATATGGGATGCACACACACATACAGACACACACACACACACACACACACACACACACACACACACACACACACACACACACACACACAGACACACACACACATAGACACACACACACACACACACACACACACACACACACACACACACACACACACAGACACACACACACGCACACACAGACACACACACACACGCACACACACACAGGCACACACACACACACAGACACACACACACACACACACACACACACACACACAGACAGACACACACACACACACACACACACACACACACACACACACACACTCCGTAGGATTGCTAATTTACATTCAGCATGTCTTTAGGATGGGGAAGGAAACTGGATCACATAGAGAAAACCCATGTGGACACAGGACAGGCGTACAGACTCCACAGAGAAGGTACCTCAGTTGTGAACTAAACTGGGAACTAGGCATGTGAGGTAGCAGTGCTAAGCATTGTACTACTGTGCCAACACCCTCTTTATTGTATGATATCATTTATTGATCTAGTTTACCTCTTTACATACCAGCCAGTAATGCCAGAAATATTCATTCCTTAATCTTTTGTTCTCTCTAGCTGCGGGTCTGAAATAATAATGTCTGTCTGCCATGTATAATCAAGTTGTATAAGACTCAAAAGAAAAGCTTATGTGTAGTGTTTACTGCAGTTCTGTGGTGTTCCTGACGTATACTAAACAGCTGACTGTCCATGAAGAGTCACACCAGCTGCATACTGTCTTGCTATGGTAAGGGCTCATGAAACTGGATGATTCTAGGCTTGGAATGCATCTGCGAGAAAACTGATGTCGCATGAATGAAAATGAGTGCCTAATTTGGAAGCATAGGCTTTCAGGCGTGACAACTGGCCCAAACCAGTCTTATCTACATCTGCATCTTTCACATAAGAATGTCTCCACCAAATGATTGTGCAACCTACCACCCTTATGTTTAAAGGAACATAAACTGGTAAATTGTACTAGTGCAGCAGACAGACTAGAATTTTCTGCCCTCAACTCAGCTGACATAATGTTGCCCAGATATCTGAACCTAGACACACATTGTGAAATGAAAGTGAATACAAAAAAGATAATAACCAGATAACTAAGACTGATTCATATATATATATATATATATATATATATATATATATATATATATATTCTCAAGTTATTTGGTTATTTGAGTGGTTTGTTTTTGTGCAGAAGGGAAGAAAAGTATTTATCCATACAAAAAAGAAATTAGCATTTCAGCTCTTTTCCAGAATTACTGAGGTAAGTTAGCTAGGCTAATACTGATGAATTATTTAACAAATGACCTTTTATTTTATGAGTGGGCTCCAGGTCTGACTCTAAACCAGTCATAAGTGGTATCCCACAAGGCTCGGTCCTGGTACCTCTACTGTTCGGCATATACTTCTCAGAAGTACAGACAAACACAGGAGGACTATGGCTAACCAAGTTCGCCGATGACTGCAAACTGGGAGCCATAACTGACTCTCCGGCTGACACGGACATCCTCCAAAAGGGCCTTACTGAGACAGACACCTGGTGTCAAAGTCATGGCCTCAAGCTAAATGCCAAAAAATGCATAGTCATCCCATTTGGGAAAAGCAAAACACCCACGAATTACCACATAGGTGGCAGCCCCCTTAATACAGAAGAGGTAATAAGAGATCTGTTGACCCAGGTATATAGTAATCTCTCCTTTCACAATCATATTGCCAAAGTCATTAGGAAATCCTTCTATGTGCCTCATCTAATTACTAAAGGGTTCGCATCTAGAAATAAAGAGGTTATAGTGCCCCTCTACTCGTCACTCATTAGACCCATCATAGAGTACAATGCCCTATTTGGGATATACCTCACAAGATACTTCCAATAACTGGAAATACCACAAAAGTACCTCATCAAGAGGATTACTGGTCTCAAACATATGTCTTATGCAGCCCGACTGAAAAAACTCCGACTGTACTCAGTGGCATATCGCTTACTCAGAGGTGATCTCGGCCTGACTTACAAAGCCATGTCCAACTCAGAATTGATGGACATGCTGCACCTAAAGAAAGCCACTGTGAGCCACGCGCTCTAGTGAGCTAAACCTTGCCACAACAATAAATAGAACATGCTGGAGGGATAGATTCCTGTCACAGAGACTCCCCATGCTCTGGATCAAAATTCCAAATTACATCAGGCAGAGCCCCTCACTAACACTCTTCAAGAGAAACCTTGACGGGTGGATGGGTAACAGAAAATACACCCCTGGGATCACTTCATTGGCTCTGCTTGACAGAGGATCAGTTAATTAATCAATGGGGTGGTGAAAGCTGACACACTCTGGCTAGGCTTATAAATGCCCTCGGGCAGATAGCCTAGTGCCTACCTATGAACCTATGAACCTATGAAAGTTATACTCACTTCCGTTTTTCTGGTTAGTGCAGGAATTGTATGCTGGGTCGGCAGTAATATACTGATAATCAGCATTAACCTTGTATTTTGTCAGCATTAGTGAAGAGACAGAAACCATGGTGTATCTTCTAGTCACAACAACAAAGAATAGGTAGGTGGTGATAGGGGATGCATGAGGGTAAGTGTTTATTCTATCACTGTTGCAATAGCTTTAGCTATATGGTTGCGTCCTGCATAGGATATAACAGTTGGCCAGTTTCTAAAACTTCAGGGCATCTACCACATGCCTAGACCATTGGAAGCTCTATCAGAGCAAGGAGAAAAATAGTGGTCATTTGAACATCTAAGTCAGAACGTAACACAACTATACTTTATCTTATGCTACAATGGGTAGGAGGAAAAGGAGGGCAGATATAGAATGCATTTTATGCCTCATGGCCTACATGTAATAACCACATATATGATTTCCTTTAGGGTCTCAATGCACAATTATTCAGAAAAGGCTCATTATGTGTATAGCTGTTCATCTTGGACCCAATTTTTTTAAATAGACCTCCATTTTGTTTCTAGTCAGACTGTAAAAATAGAAGGCACTTGTATACTCCAGAGTATACTCAGACACAAACTCAGAAGACCCAAGTAACCTAGTTATTCACCAGGATAACTGTTTACTGGAGCATCATTTCTGTTTGTCTTTTAGCATTCCAGTCTAATATTCATTGTAGCGGGTGATTGTAATGCAGTGCATGGAACACAGTGATTACTCTATAATAGTTGAAACAAGACAAATCAGTTAAGTGCTCCTATAGGGCATTACCCCAGCTTAACAAATGTTAGGAAGCACACCTTGCTTCACTTGTTAAGATCAGGTATCATGTTAGGGAGTTAAACCTGCCAGTACTGACCAGCAAACAATAATGGCAGAACTTAAAACAGATTTGTTTCTGCCTGTTGTCTGCGCCGGCAATGTGTCATTGAATTTCACTGTAAAATAAGAAAATATGTCACTCTATCTTTCAGATAGTGCTTGCTAAGTACTTTACAGCTTTGAAAGCTGGCAAAACACATCACTTTTTTCTATTAATAGTACATGGAGCAGGCAAAGCTCCACGCACTACAAAGAATTATGATTGAGTCTGCAATCATAACCCGTTATTATGTTCTCTCGACATGGATGTCGATATTCGCCTTGAGAGTGAAGTCTCAAGCACAAGCTCTTCTGTGTCTTTTTGATTTGTTGAATTAGATATAGATCTCCAGCCCTGCTGTTATCTGGACTGTTTAAGTTATTGAAGTATAAGAGTTATTGACAACTGGATCCTTTATAACACTATAAAACACTATAAGCAAGGTATAAATCACCCCTAAGTAGTCTAAATGAAAGTGAGTATAGGAACAAAGCCTACAGTATTTTTGGTAGTTCAGTCTTTTAAGCCCCTGATCTTTTTAGTTACAAAACTTTGTGGTTTCCCAACTGAGTGATATGTTTAGTAAGGTACAGCTCAAAGAGGAAAGTACTCTTAATGATGGGTCTAATCAGTGTGGAGAACAAGAAGGTAAGGTTTTCTTTAGATCTGGAAACAATGCCTTTAACTATGAGATGTACCAGGTAAAAGGATTTCCTAACCGCAGTTGCAACTTGATGGTCAATCATAAGGGAGCTGCTCACCCAGGTCACTAGGTATCTCACAACATTTGCATTTTGTTATCTTTGTTAAAGGCAGGAGCTGGGGTGTTTACCACATGGTACTATGTTGCACTTTTTGGTGCTGAGCTAGGGTCCATTTTAGTACACCAGCTATTGACAAGTAGAAGCTCCTACTGGAGTGCTTATATGTCAGTGGGGGGCATGACATTGACTCCCAGCATACAACCATCTGTGAACATTGTTAACCAGAGCTCCTCATTTCATAACTGATGATTGAAGAAGTAGACACTGAACAGAAGAGGTCCCAGAATGAATTCATATGGAACTCTCATGGTCATCTTCATGCTCTCAGAGGATGCCCCCCCCCCCCACAACACACACACACTTTCACTATGTGAGTCCTATCCCTAAGCCATTTGGATATCCACCTAACCACATATGGGTCAGTTTAAAATTTCAGATTGTTTATAAGATTTGCATGTTGTATGATATGATACTGACTGCCTTGATGATGTCATGTTACAGCCTGTGAACAGCTTGTCTACAGTCTATAGTAACCCTCTGCAAGAAGTCCACAAGATTCATTAGAGAAGATTTACCCATGACAAAGCCAAACTGATGGGGGTTGTGTCTGATAAGATTTTTGAAATCCTAGATAATTAGTTCAGTTATGATACTGTTCATGGTTTTGCATATAATACTTATTAGTCTGATGCGGGTGTAATTCCTTGGGAGTGAGGTGGGATCACCCTTGAGGAGTGGCATCATAACATCTGTACACCACTCCTGTAGAACAAACCAGGAGTGGCTCAAACAATGCATGCAAAGTGCTATTAATTAGGCAACTAGACATTTTGTCAGGCCCCATGGGCAAGGTATTCTTCATTTTGGACATTAACTTTAGTACATGTTTTTTGTGATAACTGGTGGCTTGATTTCATTATATTTTCTGCTGTTCTGAGACATTATTAAAGTAATGTGGTGAGGGTTATGTTTGAACATGTTAGAGTTTTAGTTTCATGTTGTTTTTGCTAGTTAAATGCAAGCTAGTTTGAATTATTGAGTCTGTTTTACTAGTAATGCCATTTTTCAAATGGCTGATTATTGTTTGTGAATTATTTCTATTTTTTTATTCATTCATTCATTTGACTTAATGTTTTCATTTTAATAAATATAGATTTCATTTCTGAGTGTTTGATTTATTTAACTATTGTGTTCTTGTGTGGCCTGAATGAGTATTTTTGTGAGTGTAGTGTATAAAGTTTTACTAGTGTGTGTGTGTGTGTGTGTGTGTGTGTGTGTGTGTGTGTGTGTGTGTGTGTGTGTGTGTGTGAGAGTACACGTGTTTGTGTGCTATGTGCATGTGTGTGTTTGTGTATGTCTGTTTCTGTGAATCAGTATGAGTTATAATGCTTGGTTACATGGGGAGGATAGCAGATGATGCACACAGAGTGGCAATGAATTCTTGATGATATGCAGTGAGAGCTGACAAGGATATCTATACTCTGTAGAAAACTAAAAATATATGTTGTCAGGTAAACGTCGCAGATGAACTAAGCTCAGAAATGTACCAAAAACAAACAAGTCCTGTGACTCACATGGCAAATGGCAGACTTCTAGATGAAACAATCTTAAGAGGAACAATCATTCAAGAAAACAAACTCGAGGTATGTCAGAACAACGGTAAGTGCTTTCGCATTTAATAAAACAATGCTTCATCAGACCAAAAAAAAAATTTCAAAAATCCCTTAAATACAAAAAAAAACCCAATCCCTATCAAACAATTTACAAATATAACAAATAATATATCAAAAACTTAAAAAAATACCTTGCCTTCTTTGCTCACCATGCAATGAGACTCAATGAAAGCCTTGTCCCATGTGAATGACATCACAGCTCAATAGAAATGGCTTTACTCAAATATTTTAAAGCAAACACTAAGAACATTGATTCCAATGAACATCAAAGTGAATATGAATATAAATAAATTCATATCAATATAAAAATAAAAATGAAAATAAATGTACTGTAAAAATATAGATGAATGTGATAGAGGTCACATCTTAAGAGCAGGTTTCAAGGAAACAGCATCATTCAAACCTGGCTGTTTATAAGTTTGTAATTCAAGTATTCAATTCTGCTCCTTCACTTCAGTAATATTTCTAACATTTCCACCTCTAACACCCAGTTTAACAACTTCTAAAACAAAAAATCTGAATGTATGATGTTGCCCTAAAATCTGTCCATGCATGGCAAGTGCATTGTTTTCATTATCATGTCTAATGTCCCCTAGATGTTCCAGAATCCTATCTTTAAAACAGCGGTTAGTTTTTCCAACATAAAAAACATAGCAGTGTTGGCAAAACGCATAATAAATCATACTTGCTGTTCGCCAGTCAGCATAAAATGAGCAGTCTATACTATAATGCAAGGTTGGATGTTTAAAAACATGTGTTGAAAATATAAAATTACAGGCTTTACAGCCTCTGCAAGGAAAAGTGCCTAAGAGGGATGAAATAGGCATATCATCATAAACCATCGCACTCTTATAGCTGAGTTGTCTCTTCAAAGATAGATCATTGCAAAAACTAAATTTGGGTGCAATATCTATTACATCTACAAAATCTTGACAACTCCAAAGAATGTACCAATTCTTTGTCAGGATGTCTGTGACCATATTGATATCACTTGAATAAGTAAGGACACACCTAACAGTTCTTTTATCACTAGACTCAGGTATAGATGTCACTTCATATTATAGCTATAATCAAGTTAAAAAACTGCAGACATCGGTTACATATTATTTATGTGGAAGACATACATTTGCTGAGGTAAGAAAATATTTTTGTTTTCAATACCTTGTGCACTGAAATCTAAAGTAGTTTACTTAGCCTACTGTATGAACCGAAGCAAGTCAGTTAAGCAGACAGTACTCCCAGGTTATCACTGAAACTGGACACTTGCGGCCAGCAGGGTTACCTGGTTAATAAATAAGTAAAATTAAAAGAGAAATATATTTGGAAGTGTGAAGTATAATTATCAGCAGAAAAGGGGCATATCTGCAAATGCTAGTGTACTTCTTGTATAAATCTAACTGAGTATGATTATAAATTTACCAAAAAGTTCTGAATGTTTTTTGCAGACCTGTCTATATAATACAACCTCCAGGCTTTATCTTCTTTAGCAATAAGGCTTTTGTTGTCCCCTCTGATCCATAGGGGTAAGTAGGATTTAGCATTCTTCTGGTTAAGGGGAGCTGCAAAAACATTCCACTGCATCAAGCTGAAAACATTAGAAGGAGGACCAACTGCTCTAAACAAGTACAAGAACGAAATAATTAAAATTAAATTGTGTTCTTTTTTTATTACATTTTGAAGAATAAGTCATAACCCTTTCAACAATGGACAGTGTGCAATATAAAAAAATTAGGAATTTAGCAAAGGTATCTGCCATTATATTTGAATTTTATTAGAAGTTGGCATGAGAACTCAATTTGAGATACCATCTATCTTAGACATTTTGCTAATGCTCATGGGTTGAGTAATTAAGTGTATTAGACCATACATTTAGGTTGATGGATATGGGCACTGATAAAAGGCTTTACTGATAGTTGTAAGAAAAGAGATCATTGGAGCAATTAACTA
Source organism: Protopterus annectens (assembly GCF_019279795.1). Classification (NCBI taxonomy): domain Eukaryota; kingdom Metazoa; phylum Chordata; order Ceratodontiformes; family Protopteridae; genus Protopterus; species Protopterus annectens. Next base: position 493,593,200 of record NC_056737.1, on the reverse strand, counting down.
TTTGGAGGAGTCTGGGGGAATTTATAGATGAGCCACATCTAAGTACTTGACTTTGATAATTTTAGTAACCATAGGAAAAGAACATATTTGTGAGGAATAATCCAGCTGTGTAGTATGCAAAGTTCAGGAGACAGGATTAGAGAAATAATGCATTGTATGTATCTCATTGTATATCAAAGTAGAGTATCTTGGAGACATAACGATATGGACATGTTGCCATATCAAATACTACAAGAATATCAGAGGAATGCTGCTGGGTCAAGCCTGAAACTAAATTAACTTTTTTGCAAAGACTTTGAATGTATGTATTCAGCTTTAAATGATTGTTGTCATTCCAGTGGACATTTTTAGGACAATATAACAACATAGAAGTGTACAAACAACAGTACATAGAAGCAAGCAGAACATTCAGAAGAATGACAACAGTAGACAAGTGGGCATACATAGATAAACTTGCCAACCAAGCAGAGGAGGTAGTCAGTGTTAGAGAACAGGGGGAGGTCTTCAAGATTACAAGGACAGTCCGTGGTACATTTTGTGCAATAGACCATGCCCTTATCATGGACAAGCAAGGCATACTACTTGGGAATCAGGAACAGGAAACTTGCTGACCAAGCATTTCAAAGAAGACTTGGATAGACCAGCACCGACAAGTGAAGTAGATATCCAAGAAGAAGTGGCAGACATGGATGTGAAAACTGCCCCATCACAGAAAGAAAAAATTTCCTCTGCCATCTGATCTCTCAAAAAAAAAAAAAAAAGTTCCTGGCCGAGACAACCTGAATTCAGAAATGTTGAAGACAGATCCTGAAGTATCAGCCAAGCTCATCCAACGACAATTTATATTGATTTGGGAAAGAGAGTCCCAGGCTACTGGAATGAAAACATCTTCATCAAAATACTAAAGAAAGGAGCATTAACCATCTGTAACAACTGGAGTGGAATCATCCTTCTGCCAATCCTGAGTAAAATTCTGGCAAAAATCATTATACAGTGCATCTCTGAAGCAATAGACAAGCAAATGGGAAAATAACAGACAGGGTTTTTCAAGGCTAGAGGATGTGTTGATCAGATTTTATGCAGCATCATAGAGCAGTTCATGGAGTATTAGATAACTATATGTAGATTCATAGGTTCATAGCTGTACACTAGGCTAAAGACCAGTACAACCCTTATAAGCCTAGCCATCCAACCCAAATGTAACCCACAAAATTTATTTATATAGGGGATGATTTACTGACTGCCTCAGTCCATCAGCAATGTAGGCACCATACCAAGGATGAATTCCTGATTACTTATCCATTACTCCAAGTTGTGCTTAAATAGGGATAGGAAGGAACTCTGCTTCATATGAATGTGAAGGCTGTTCCATAGATTAGGAATTCTCTGAGAAACATATCTGTCTCTCCAACATGTACTATTTATGTTGCAAGTAAAAATGAGGTCTTTTAAGCTAGTAGTTTTGATGTTGTTTGTTTTGTTGCTATACAGAAGGTTCAGCAAAATAGGGTCCAGGGATGCCTTGCATGGCAGGCAAAGAGCACATCTCAGATGTCTGTATGATACTGATTTAAGAGAGCAGGCTTTAAGATGATCAGTGTAGGGTATTGTGTTTACTCCCTGTATTCTTTTTTAAGGAACCTTTGTGGATGTTCCAGTTGCTGCATGTGTCTGGTCAGGTATATACCGAAGGGGGGATTATACTCTATGATGGATCTGATTAGGGCCGAATACAGTGTTATGATGACCTCTTTGGACCTAGATGCTATGCCCTTGCTTATAAGTTGAGCAACATAGAAGGATTTTCTTACTATCTTGGACACATCTTGATCAAAGGCTAGGTTACTAACTAAATGAGTTCCCAGATTCCTGATTAGTGAATCAACTTTTAGAGTCTTTTATTGATGATATAGTTACTGCTTACACTGAGAGTAAATCTTTTGGAACTGGGTTCCTATCTTACTTATCATTTGTTTTCCTCATTCTTTTACCTTTCTCATTACTGAAAATAAATGCATAGATCTTAAATGAACCACTGGAATTGTAAATTCAAACCACCTTCTTCTATTTTATTATACATTATCCCTTTTCTCACAGGATTCAGTATTGAGCCCCTAGTAAAAAATAATTAAAAAAATCTCCAATAACTTTTTTTCCATTTGAGTCAGTGGGAAACATATACCCCCTAGATGTACTATTTCCCCTAATATATAAGTATTCAGCATATATGTCTTTTTCTGAAATGATAGAAACAAGCCAATATTTTTTTTGTTCCAGTTTTTTTCTCCACTGACTTATTATGCATCATACTCTCCAAATTTCACTTCCAAAATCTTTATTTCCTTCATCATTAAATATACTCAACTTATTTTATCTCTCAAATCCATTCAACTTCATTTTATTTCATTGCAAATCAACTGTTTTAGTAGCATTTTAATTCTTATTACGACCTAACTTACCCATTAGAACTAAATCATCTGCATATGTCATACATACTGGATATATACATTGCTAAACTGTGGAATGCCTTACCACTTGAAATTAGAACTATAACTAGCTTAAAAAACTTCAAGCCTCACATTAAACCCCACCTCAGCAATTCCTGGACTTGTACAAGTATTGGGCATGGGTAGCCCAAACCATGGAACTAGCTGATTTTAAAATTTTAATTGCATATGTAATGAGCATTGAATTTAAGCCATATGACTACCTTATGTTGTTGTTTTTTTTCTTTCTCACTGTTAATATCTGCCAGATTTTAAGTCTTCAATTTGCTATGCTACCTGTATATAAGACTAAGTATCATAATTGCACTCTTATTGTATACAATGTCACTACCTGCTACTACTGTAAGAACTGTCTTCTAGAAGCATTGTTATACAAGATGCATTTATATTACCCTATTGTATGATTTAAATAGCGAACTCTATTTCATCGTACCTAAAATATCTAAACCACAAAATATCGAACATACAGAACTGCAAATTTTTTCCCAGGGAAAGAATTCGCTGTTACGAAACACAAACACACAACACAAGCACACCAAAATAAATAAACCACACACATACACTTAACAAAACCATAATTCTAACCCTATACCACTACCACCTATCCACTCACCTTAACCCAACCCTAACCCTAAAGTCCCTACTACCGCACACTCACCTTACCCGCTCCCTAACCCTAAAGTCCCTAACTATCGCACATTCACCTTAGCCCACTCCCTAACCCTAATGTCCCTAACTATCGCACAATCACCTTACCCCAATCCGTTCCCACGCTTACTTTAACCCAGTCCATAACCTCCATTCACATACTTACCTTACTCCGGTCCGTAACCTTCCCACCACAGTAGAGAAATAGCAAAGCCATGGAACGGACAACCAAAAATCTTACCCTAGGTAAGATTTCGAAGTTTGGGGGCTTTGCTATTTTGAGTTTTTGACAAAAATGGGTGGATATGACAGCATTCAAAGTTTAAAAACTTCGATACTGTAATATAGACCCTACAAGATTATTGGTCTTGTCTCCCACTTGACCAATTTATTCTGTTCTAGCCTTTTTACTGTTACGAATGTCTGTTACTATTTTTTTTTTCTTTATTGTATTATACAGTTTTCTTTCTACTAACAAAATAGTTTGCTAACAATGGAGTTCGGGCCTCCGCTGAAAAAGGGTTTTATGCCCAGTCAGACTCTCCCTGTAAACAAATGTAAAATAAAATAAAATAAAAAATAAAATAATAGCTTTTTTCTTCCGTCTTCTATCTTGCTTCCCTAGTTTACTGCACAAATGTCTGTCATTGCATTCATTACTAATACAAATGAGCACTTACTCATAGGGCATCCTTGTTTTACTCCTAAAGTCATACTTATTTTTCCCATTCATCCATTCATTATGACTCGTACCCATGACTTTTCATAACATTTCTTTATTACATTAACATTTTCTCCAATATCGTATGCCTCTAATATCCACCACATTGCTTCATAACTCACTTTATCCAAAACTTTGCTGTGTCACATACTATCAATATTACTTCTTTACTTTATTTCAACATCATCTCTACTACTTTTTCACTATAATTAACATTTCATTCACCTCTCTTCCTTTTTTATCAAAATGCTCATATCATACTACCTCATGTATTACCTTTTTCATTCTTTTTTGTAATAATGTCATAATTATTTTATAGTCAATATTATTACCTTCTTTTATCACCTTCTTTATTTTCCCTATTCTTATATTGTTTTCTAAAAATGTATTTACTGAATATAATTGTTTCAATTTCCATTCTTCTTGTTCATCCATGTCCTCTTTTTTGTACATTGTTTCTACAAATTTCTCTACCATCTTCATAATATCTTCTTGTTTATATTTTTTGTGTCCCCTTTTCCTCTAATATGAAATTCAGCCCTTCCTTCCTTCTTTTATTTGCACTTATTTTCCTAAATAAGGAGGAACCTCATCTTTCTTTTCTGTCATTAAAAAAATATTTGCCTATATAACAAAAAATTTACTTTTTTCTCTATTTTCATACACCTGTATTTCTATTTTCTTTGTTTCATCACTTCCTTGTCCTGTTTCTTTTTCATAGTTTATTCCATCTTATTTTTTTTTCTTCTCTCTACTTTTAAATACATTTAAACTTTTGCTTATACACTACACACCAATGTGCCTATTTTTTATAAAATGTGTCATTGTCATATGACCTTTCCATAATCCTTTTTTTTTTTGCATCATTTCTTTATTTATTCTCTTTATCCCTTTATATCCTTTATCATTTATATGTCTTCACCTCTCCTAGACCTTGCTGCTGTATTATCCAAAAGCTCTGCCATCTGTTCTCCTGTTATTTCTTTCAAGTCATTAGATTAAACTATATAATTAGTTTCACTCTTAAAAAAAAACCCTGTGTATGTCCATTCTGTATTTTTTCCTATGTTTCAGTGTCTACATTTTGATAAATTCTTTTAACATCTTAATATCCTATTTTATTTTTCATTTTTCTTTCCTCTGGTTATAGATAAAATCTCTTATCATCACTATTGACATATTCACTAATGCATTTTTTAATTTCTTCAAGCAACTGTTTTCTCTCCATCATATTAATATATGCATAAATCACTACTAATCTTATACATTTGTGTCTCATTTTTATATCACATATAAGTACCCTTCCCTGTACTACTGTAGAAACCAAACCACCAGTTACCAGAGTGGAGAAAATGCCACAAGGAACAAACAACCCACTCTGTGCTGTTGTCTCAAAAAAATCCACAGGCATGAAATGATCCAAAATATTGGTAAAAACACAGGTTTATTACTCCAGCCAGTCAAAGCAGTAAAATAGCTTAAAAACCATACAGAATAAATAGAACACAACTGTGGATTTTTTTGAGGCAACAGCACAGAGTGGGTTGTTTGTTCCTTCCCTGTACTACTGTTGTTACATCAAGAATTCTTGTTTCTTTATTTTTATAAGAATTCCTAATGCAGAAAGTCTGGTTTCCTAGTGATGAGTCTGCCTCTTACTGCTTGTATTTTTTTCTTTCTTCTTTGTTATATTTTGTATCGAGAAAGCAAAAAACATCCATTTTTTTATTTTTATCTACCGACACCACCATTCTTCTTATATCATTTCTAATGCTATTCATATTTAAGGCTAAACTCCTTCATTAACCCTTTCCTTTTTGTAAGTGGTTTACTTTCAGATTTTTCTTTTTTTTTTTTCCTTCTCTTATAATTTCCACCTTTTGGTTTTTCATTATTTTGATATGTCACCATTTCCCTCTCTTCATCTTCTTCACATTCTGTTTTCTTCTGGTATAATAATAATAACCTCACATTGAACTGCTATTTCTTCTCTCTCTCTCTCTCAATTGAATAACATTTCTTATTATCCCCTTCTCTGCGTCACCTTCTCTTTCAACGTCTTTTATAGTAATGTTTTTTACTGTTTGTCTTTTTTATGAAATTTCCTCTTCATCTACTCTTTCCTTTTCTAATATACGACAGTCAAAATAGAAGTACCCAGATTCTATACATTTTTTACACACTTGCTTTCAGTTTGTTTGCAATATGTCCCCCCACAAATCGGACGCACCATTGATTGTGAGTCTTTTTACTATGTTATTTTCATCCCCACAGAAATATATACTTTAGGTGGCCACCAATAATGCGTAAAACCTGTCTTACCATTTGCAGTTGTAGTATTTGAAATATGTTGAACCATCTATAATATGCATCTATATTACATTATCATACGATTAAAATAGTGAATGCTATTTCATCATACCAATAATGTCTAAACCACAAAATATCGAACACGGAACAGCAATTTTTTTCCCAGGGGAAAGAAATTTGCTGCTCCGCAAAAAATAAATAAATAAATAAATAAAAACACTTAAACACAAAGATAAGTGCTGGGCTTCGCCCCCCACACCCCCCTACTTAAATATATCAACTCCAAGATTGCACCATAGTGGAGGAAATGGCAAAGTCCCGAAGACAGCCCACCAAATGTTTTCCCTGCGAAAAATTTTGATGTTCCATGTCTTCGCTATTTTGCCATTTCGACAAAACTGGATCGAGTAAATAGCTTTTGCTATTTAGTCCATTCGATATGCTAATATAGACCCTATAATATCCGTTCTTACCATCACTTTCCAACCCCCAATCCATACATTCCTTTCATTACATATTTTTTTAACTTCATGTACTTTACTACATAGTGAAAGAAAATTTTAACTCATACTCATCCATTCATTTCAGAAGCCCTAAATTGCACATTTATATTTTTTATTTGTACTCCAAGCTCTGAATTAAATAGTCTTTCCATGGTGCTACTTCTTTTTTAGTCTCAGTAATAAACTTTTCCATCAAGTTAAAGCTTTCAAATGTCACTTCAAGAAAATATTTAGCATCCAAATTAATTAATGCTCGTGTGTCTTTAATGCCAAACCCTAGTAGTAAAATAATACTATCCATAATGTCATACCTGTTCACACTGCCATTGTTTTTACTACTTATTCTTACTACTAGTTGTCTTCTCTGTGACTGCTAAGAAAATACAAATATTTGTTCTCACTCCTTTCCTTCTTCTATTCTTCCTTGCCTTGCTGCATCTGTATAACCTAATAAGTATATTTTCTGCTCATCTCTCCATCTTTGCTGCACTGTCTATCATCTTGTTATTTCTGGAACTACAGTAGCAGCTCTTTGGCATCACCTACCTGATCCATGGAATGCTTCTCTTATTAGGAACTTATATAACATTTACAAATATATACAAGATTTATATACACTATTTACAATGCATATACAATATCCATTAGTTGTTTCTACAAACATATTTTTCTCTAACTATTCTCATTCATTTATTCACTGACCCCCACTTTTCTACCACAACAAAACATTTATTTTCTCCAAAATAATAGCCAAATCCCATTTACCATTTTACATAATTTCTGATAATCTTTGATTACATAAGTCTATAATAGATGAATAGCTTTCTATCCATTTTTTCTACATAATCTTTACTTTGTTTAAAAAAAAATCCATATTCAGAATTATTCATATGTAAATCCTCTGCTCCCTTTATATCCTCAAAATAATTTATGTCCCTAATTTCTTCCATACTTTCATAGCCCATCAACACTTTATATATAAAAAAATGTTCAAAAGTTTTCTCTTCTCCACAATAATTACACCAATTATGATTCTTTCACATTGATTTCTACAGGTACTTTCTATAGATAATCTCCATAAAACAATAATAACATCCTACAATCTCTTTACATCTTTTTTTCTCTCTCTTTTATGGCTTTAATCACCTCTTCATTTAAATTATTTAAGAGGTACACAATAATATTTGCACATCATATTTTTGTACCATATACTGCGGTGGTGGTGCTGCGGTAGCGTTGTTGCCTCACAGTAAGACGCTGTCCGGTTCGATTCTCAGCTAGAGCATCTTCTGCGTGAAGACATGCATGAATGGGCGTACCTTCGTTGAAGGTTGTGCGTCAGGGCTGGTAACTTGGCATGTAAAAATCAACTACCAATCATTAGCAGACCGGAGTTCCGCTGTGGCGACCCCTAACCGAGAAAAGCCGAAAGGCACAACAACATTTTTGTACCATATGCTTCTTTCATTCTCCAACTTTTCTAATTTTATTTTCAATAATATAATTTTTTTTCTTGATATGCTTTAACTTCTTCAATTGTGCACATTTCCTCTTTTAAAACTTTTTAACAAATTCAATGTTTTTCATATTTCTGATACAATATTTTTGTTATTAATTTAGCTTGCTTTTCTTCCAACCACTTAAATGCTTTGTATAAGTGTAACAATGCTGCAAACCCCACAGGATTTATCAATCCCATCTCTTCTTCTTTAGTATTATATATTAACCCTCCTTTAACGGGGTTCAGTCTATAACCCCATATAAAGGTAAATACTACATTAATTATCGCTTTCAAAATGGTATGGTAAATTAAATATCCAATCATATAGACCAATTTTCTTAATGTATGAATAGGGCACCACTTGCATTTTAATATTGCTTGATGAATTTAATTTTACACCAGTTGTTTAATTAGATGGTCATTTGGCTTGGTTGGTGAACTGTATTTAATGGGATGTTTCTATATTGGCTTTGTTCTGATGAAGTCTTACATGCTAGGACAAAAGTGCTTAATCCTATTCTGTTAAAGATGTTTCCAATGTATTACGTCTTTATCCAACTGTCATTCTGGTATGGTGCTACAGTTTCAGTGGGGACTACGTGAACCTTTTGAGTTATAACTCACATCACTTATTATAAGTTCATAGGTTGGTACTAGGCTATCGGCCCTAGGGCCTATACAAGCCTAGCCATAACAATTCCTTGGCTATTTCTTCCCACAATATTTACTTCCCTAGACCATTATTAAATTCAACACTAATGTAAATAAAAACTACTCAGGGGACGGCCCTCTCTAATCCCTCTTTTTATGTGTATTTCTTCACTTAATCACCTACTCACCAGAATATTTATTTTATTATAATTAGATGCAGATGTACAAACTTTCTTTATTTTACTACTAATGTTATAATACTGAAATATTTCCGATAACATACTATGCTGAATACTACTGAATGCTTTATTTAAATATTCTTTCATTACTTTTATGTCTTCATTATTATTCATAATATAATTTATCAATTCTCTTATCAAAATTAACAACTCTTGACAACATCTGCATTTTAAACTATACATTGCATCTACTATAATTTTATATCCATTCTCATTTTAATTTCTCCAAATTGTTTGGGTTTCTAATACCATGACAAGAATGGACCCCATTCCTAAGTCAAAGTATGATTAAAGTTCATGAAATTAGTATTATTTCAACCAGAAGTGCTCTTCGCAGAACCCGCAATGTGCCCAGTAATGAGTCCTTGTGCAATTCATCCAGAGTTACATGTATTGGTAACATATCTAAATACGATTGTAGAATCTTTATTATAAGTTCCATTGCTCCTACTACTGTTAGAGCTGTCTTGGTATCTTTCTGCCACATTGCTCTCATTTCTGCCTGCAAATCTTGATATTTTATGACTTTTTATCTCTCTGCACACAAGACACTGTAGTCACTGGGTTTAGTGAGTTCAATAATTAATGCTACTTTTGTCTTCTTGTCATGGACCACTATATCTGGTTTTCTCGCATCTATCTTTTGAACTGTTGCTAATGGGTGATCCCATGTGCTGTAGACTTCATCATTTTCTATGATGCCTTGTGGCTCATTTTTCCAATGTTTTTCAGCCACTTTAATACCATAATGCTTTCACAATCACCAGTGTAACAGTCTCACCAAATTATTATGCCTTTCAGTATACAATCCTTCTGCCATTAGTATGTCACAACCAGCAATGAGATATGCAACTATTTCCAATTCTGTTTTACAAAACATACATTTGTCTGCTTCTCCCATATGTTCAATGGACTTTGTAAACCAACGTGTACGTATCCCACTATCTTGGGCTGCCAATATTAACCTTTCATCTTTTGGTTTGAAGTTGCCTCTCCATAGCCATTCCTGCATTTGATCCTGATCAACATGAGGTTCTCCCCAAAGTATTCTATACTTGCAGCTATATTTATGCATCTTCCACATTTCTTGCCTTCTCATCTGATCCTTCACCTTATATTCTTTCTTTTGTTTTTTGACACATTCAGTTGCTGCCTGATTTTTACCTACTACTGGTTTGATTTACATTCCTGCTTGATGCTAACATACTTCTGCAAGACTAAGCAGAGAAGTCATCTTAGATTTATTCTCCTCATGTTTCAAAAAATTTCACTACATTTGGGTCTTGTGAGGTCATCAGATATGTGTGCAGTCCCATGATTGCAGATTTATACATGTAATCAATTTTAAGGAGGCCCATACCTCCTTCAGAATGGGGAAGATATAATCTTGGTATGCACTGATTTTTATAAATCATTTGGTGAGCATGAAGCATCCTTCTTGTTTTTTTTATGTCTAATCTATCCAACATGTTTTGGGGCCAGTCAATCACTCCAAAACTGTAAGTTAGGACAGGAAGAGCAACTTGGTTTATAGCTTGAATTTTGTTCCCAGATGTCAACACTGTTTTCATGATTAATTTAAGTCTTCTAAAATATTCCCTACTAAGCTTTATTTACATTTGTTCATGTTTTATTGTTGATCGTTCATCAATTCCCAAATATGTATACACTCCCTCTTGCATAAGTTGGTTTATATTACTTTCTTATCCCAAACTGATGTTTTCTTGGCGCTGCACTTTTCCTGCTTTAAAGGTTGCTTTTGCACATTTATCAAGACCAAATTACATTCTTATATCATCTAAAAAAGTTTTGACAACTTGCAGTTGTGCTTTCAGTTCCTCATCTGATGAGCTATACAGTTCTAAATCATTGACAAAGAGAATGATGTTCTCTTCTGTATAAGTTTCATGAATATTTTATAATCTGTGTTATTCAAAACTACAGGTCTCCAATTTTGAATTCTTTTGTGTTTCCATTTTCCATATAAATTTAACTATACCACTACACAATTCTGGGTATCTGAATCCTTCACTTAACCACTCATTCAATAATGTCACAGAATATTTCTTTTATATATGTGTTAAAAAATGAAATATCACATTTTGTGGTCTATACTATTGATAGCAAGAAAGGTTATAACTCAGAATTGGAAGAATGAATCTACACCCTCCTTCAAAGTATTTATAAATATTGCAACTGAAGTCTGTCACCTGGAAATCATTACAATCAAGTCAAGAACAACCAGGATTACCTCTTGCTACAATGCATAGACAAAACTTAGAAATCTATTTGACAAGCAAAAATAACCGTGTTTTAGCTTTAATGTAATGTATAACAACTTGAATGAATTGTTGGTTAATGGGCACTCCTGTAAGTATTTTTTTCTTTTGTGTGTGAGGTTTAGTTGAAATGTTTAGTTGAAATGTTTTTATTTATTATGTTCACAAATCTCTGACTGTAAATATTTTTATGATTACTTTACAAATTGAAAATCCAATAAAAACTTTAAAAAATAATGTCTCAAAATATCTCTTTTGCAATATTGTCATGTTTTTGTACATCTGATATTCTATCCCGTCCAGCCCTGCTGCTGAATTCATATTCACCAAACTTAGTGTTTTACTTAACTCTTCTAGGGTTATATATTTTTTTTCAAATCTTCTTTGCCTAGTTCTAAAAATGGTTTTGCTTTCCATGTCTTTTTCTTTTCTTTAAATACATCCCTCATGTGCTCCATTATAATCACCATTATTTCCTCCTGCTGATTGTGTATCTTTCCTTCTTTTACTTTCATTCCCCTTTTTATAGTGTTATGCTCTTTGATTAATTTACTTAAACAAAGAACAATATCTTCTTTCTTTAGCTTAAAATATATTTGGTTGAACAATATTTTTTTAAGGTTTTTTTTTTGATTCAACTAAATGTCTCCTGCTCCATAATGAAATACTTTTCATCATTTCTTTTTCTTATTTTCTCATAGTTATTTCCCATTCCAAATAAAATTTTTATACTTTTATTTTTAAAAGTGATCCACAATACTGACCAGTTTTGATAAAATTGTCTCATCTTTACGTGATCTTCTCAAAATTCATTTATTATATTCTTTCCATTTTTGCTCCGTCTTCATTAATCCTTTTTATTTATTTTCCTATCTTTATATATAGTTTTTATTCCCTTGCACCCCAATCCAATAGCATGATGATCTGAAAAACCTGTATCTATAACTCCTATTTCTACTAGCAATATGCATAATGAAGTTGTGAAATAATCTATTTCCATTTTATACTTTCCTCTACTATACATCAATTCCTTTGTATTCCAAATCTTTAACTGACCACATCTAATAATGTTTAATACTTTTATATGTCTTTGTCCTTATTTTTCTTTCTTCCAAAATTTCAATTGAAGTCTTTGATTATTACTATATCCATATTAACTGTCACATAACGTATAATTTTTTAAACATGTTCTCTCTTTCTAGAATTGTTACATATGCATGCAACACAATTATGCTATACACTTGATTTTGCATTCTTATATCTGTAATAGTTATTCTGCCCATTAATAATAAAGTCACATCCAATATTTTAATTGATTTCTTACATAATATAGCTATTCCTGAACATGTATCTTTCCCCAAATTCCAAACAACATTATTTCCCTATAATTCTTCTGTTTGTATTCCTTCTTCGTCTTCTGTTAAAAATCTTATATCCTCTAATATTATTTTGTCTGTATCCAAATGTTTACACCATTTGAAAATATATAATCTTCTCGCTAATTTTTTTAAACTATTAACATTTATTGCTACTATTCTACAGCTGTAATATTTCCTGTTATTAAGTATACTTTTAAATAAGTGTAGAACTTCCTCATTCTTTTGCTTTCATATTTTCTTTTATATTAATCCCTATAAATTTTCTTTTTCTTTCTCTAACCTTTACCAATAGAGTTATTTTTCTTTTCTTTTACAATTTTCCAACTAATATATTCCTCATCACTTATTTCAGATTTGTCTACACTATCATTTTCTTTATTAATTTCTTTCTTGTCTTCCCTTTCTTTATGTTCAGTTTCTTTTCTTACTTCATGGTCTTGCGTTATTTGAACTTGTTCTTCTTTCTTATATACTTACATCTATCTCAGTATCCTGTAACTCATTACAAGCCGTCCCTAAATGACCAACCTTATTACATTTATAACATTTAATTTCATATTTCTTTGTTTCATAACCTTTCTCACCACATATATAATATTTTTTTTGCTGCAATTACTAATTAAATGGTCTGTTTTTTCACATAAAAATGCTTTGGTTTGACCCCAATATTTAACAGTACCTCTCTCTCCATTAACATTAATCACCCTAGGAATGTATATTACATTTTCATTTTCCATTTGCAATATTACATTACAATCCCAACCCCCACTCCATAGTCTTCTGTTATCATAGACTTTTGATATGTCTGATACATCTTTACATATTTCATTTAAAATATTTTGTCTCTTTTTCCACTTCAGTTCTAAAATGAATGTGCATATTTTCTTTAGTCGCGCTGTAGAATAGTTTAAATACATATACAGTAAGTTCTACGATGCACAGTTTTTTTTCATATTCCCCTAGAAATTTCACCATCATATAACCAGTTTCAAAAAACAATATCACAAATGTTTCTTTATTTATATGAATAAAAGCTCTTAACTCAGATGCTTTTATTCCTGGGGTAATACTAGCATGCCCCATATCTTATATCTGTCCATTTCCTTTTCTTCCTTGCTACTGATTTTAACTGTGAATGTCTTTTGATGAGTGACTGGAACACATTCATCCTCTACCTTTCTTCTGTCTCCTTCCTTTCTAACCAAGTCTGCATATGACGTCTTCTTAAGCAGATAATCATTCTGCGAGTCTATTTTAAATGTTTGAACATCCAAAATGTCGAACATTACATGGTCGAGACCAAATGTTTGATATTTGGATGTTCGAATATCAAATAAAAAATAACTAAAAAAAGAAAAAAAACACTTTAAAACCCCCCTACTTATATATACCAACTGTGCGACCTAACTTCAGTGCAGAAAAGGGAAATTCTCCCTATCTGCACTGTACAGTGCTGTTGAAAGTCAATCTTCAAACACTTAAAACTTCGAACATTTGGTCTCGACTATGTAATGTTCGAAATTTTGAGCATTCAAAGATTTGTCAGGTATCCTCATTCTGTATATCTTTTACCTCCTGATATTATATTTCATCCATAATGTCCCCAAATTATACATCCTTTCCAGTCTCCAGATTGCTTCCCTCTATTAAGTCCATAAATAAATAATCCTGCAACTCTGCCAACTGGAGGGTTGTAACAACACATCCACTGGTCATATCCTACATTCCAGTAAAAAGATTCTGCTGGAACAATTTGTCTGAATCTATAAAATCATTTGCAGCTTTCTCACTCATGCTTTTACTTCTCCTCACAGTTAATAAGCTGCCTGAAGGCTTGAATGCCTTCATATTGACACTGTGCTTCACAGTTGAACCATCATCCACAATGGAAGGTATGCATGCCTTCCCTCCATTCCCCTCATTCTCCAGTTCACACCTCTCACTAAAAGAAGGCTCAACTTCCTTCTCCCCATGTTTGATCAGTTTTGCCTTAGCATCTGACTGCAAAGAAGGCTTGGCTGCCTTCATTAAAAAACACTACTCATGGTGCTCATGTTCTCCTCTTCCATTATACCCCCTGCTTCTCCATGCCACCACTGTACCTTGAATGGAAGCAGGAAGAGCCTCAATAAAATGGATACCCTGCTGGACAGAACAAGTAGGCGCCCTTTATTTATATACAAAAATAAATCGTATTTACAGAATATTTGCATATTTACAAATATTTACAAATGTACAAATATATAGATATACAAATCTGTTTACACATATTCATAATTTCCTTTACAATCATATTACATTTTCATTCCTATTAGACCCCTACTCCTTTTTCCATAACTACCATCTGATTTAACTTAATATTGTTGCTAAAATCCATTTACCATTAAACATAATTTATTTTATTCTTTCGTTCCATATAACCCATATAACGTAAAATTACTTTTTATCTATTAATTTAACATGTTCTTTACTTCTATTCTTGTAATAGCCATATTTAATCATAGCCATGCTTATTTTATCCACTTCTTTTATATCTTTGAAAAAAATCTTCTTTACATAGTTCTTCCCATACCTTTTTCACTCTTTTACATTTCAAAAGCACATGTTCCACAGTTTCTTCTTCTTGACAATGTAAACATATTCTATCACTTTTCTTTTTATATGGTATATTTCCTTTTATGGGCAATTTATCTATTACTAGTCTCCACAAAAATTCTTGACATTCTATTTTCTAAATACACCATTTGCATCTTATTTTTATAGCTTAAATTTTTTTCATCTGTTAGATTTTCCCATGGTTTTACATAGCAATGTTTTATCATTAAATTCTTATGCCATACTTTTCTTTTTATCTCATCATTTTTTGTACAAAATATGTTTTCCTTGGTAAAATTGTATTTCTTAATTTATACACTCTTTTTCTCTTTTACTTTTTTTACTATACCCTGAAATTTATCATACTTATATTTATACAATTTTACTACTAATCTCCCATCTTTTTATTTATCCACTTTAACACTTCATACAAATTTAATGAAGCAGCATATACTACTGGGTTAATTAACCATAAACATATTTCTCCTTTATATATATACATATATATATATATATATATATATATATATATATGGGTCTACCTGACTTGGTCGACATTTCATTTGATTGACAGTTCATTTGGTTGACATTACATTTGATCGACAAGCATTTGCCCCCTCCCCAATGTTGTGCAACCCTGGAGTTGATATATATAGTTAGGGGGGGTGGGGGGCACAGCCCCCCACATTGGGTGGTGTGGGGGGCGAAGCCCCCCACTCAAAATGCTTGTCGTTCAAATGAACTGTCGACCAAATGAATATTCGACCATATGAAATGTTGACCAAGTGAGGTAGATCCATATATATATATATATATATATATATATATATATATATATATATATATATATAAAACTCCTCTTTTTACTGGGTTTAATTTAGAACCCATATAAATGATAAAAAAATGTCTGCAATAAATCATTTTCAAATACTGCTGGCAATATAAATGCACTTGCTAAATATGCTATGTTTCCCATCACTACTGAATTTATCAAGTAATCCTTTTTTCTGAATGATAATTATATTTTCTCCAGATGAGACAGGTTTGTTTTATTTCTTCTATTGTTATTCCCATTGAATTCTACTTACATCTTTATTCCCAAATTTTATACTTAACACAGAAATTTAATTCACTGTTAAATACATACCTCCATCTTTACTATAACATGCAAACCATTACTTTTCTCTGGAATTCTTAACCCTTCAGGTGTTATATACTCCACCTCCTTCATTTTGTAATTTATTTCACATACATTCACACATTCATTACTAATGCAAAGATTATACAACTCATTGGGCATCCCTGTCTTACACCACTCTTCATATATACCTCTTGGTTTAACCAGCCATTTACAAGCATTTTTACTTTATTATTACTATATGCTGGCATTTGTAATCTCCTTTCTTGTTTATATTCTTTCATTATTCCCCATAAGATTTCATGTCCAGTTGTGTCAGATTTTGTGTCAAATGCCCTATTAAGGTATCCTGTCATGATTTTTGATTATTGTCTGTTCATAATATCATCCACAGTTTCTCTGTCAGTAATAATTCTTGACAAACCTTCCCCTTTATATTATATATAATATCTTCTATAATATTTTCCATTTAGTTTAAAATCTCTTTTTTTATTATTTCATAAAGATCTTATCATCATTACTATTTGAATACTATTGGTTTCCAGTTTTTTAACTGTCTTCTAACTTCATTCTTCCATACGAATTTAAGTATTCACTACATAATTCTTTATACGTAAAACCTTCATTTAACCATCATCATCATCATCATCTTCTTTTGGCTGTTCCCATTAGGGGTCGCCACTGCGGATCATCTGTTTTCATTTCTTCCTGTCCTCTGCATCTTGCTCTGTCACACCAACTACCTGCATGTCCTCTCTCACCACACACATAAACCTTATCTTAGGCCTTCTTCTTTTCCTGTTACCTGGTAGCTTCATCCTTAGCATCTTTTTCCCAATACACTCAGCATCCCTCCTCAGCACATGTCCAAACCAACATAATCTTGCCTCTCTGGCTTTGTCTCCAAACCTTCCAACCTGAGCTGACCCTCTAACATACTTATTCCTAATCCTGTCCACCCTCGTCACACCCAATGCAAATCTTAACATCTTTAACTCTACCACATCCAGCTCTAACTCCTACCTTTTTGTCAATGCCACTGTATCCAACCCATATAACATAGCTGGTCTCACTACCCTCTTGCAGACCTTCCCTTTCACTCTTACTGGTACTCGTCTGTCACAAATCACTCCTGACGCTCTTCTCCACCCACTCCATCATGCCTGTACTCTCTTCTTCACCTCTCTTCCACACTCACGATTACTCTGAACTATTGATCCCAAGTATTTAAACTCATCCACCTTTGCCACCTCTACTCCTTTCATCCTCACCATTCCTCTATCATCCCTCTCATTCACACACAAATATTCTGTCTTAGTCCTGCTGACCTTCATTCCTCTTCTCTCTAGAGCATATCTCCATCTCTCCATGGTCTCCTCCACCTGTTCCCTACTCTCACTACAGATCACAATGTCATCTGCAAACATCATAGTCCACGGGGACTCCTGTCTGATCTCATCTATCAACCTGTCCATCACCATTGCAAATAAGAAAGGGCTCAGAGCTGATCCTTGCTGTAATCCCATCTCCACCTTAAATGCATCTGTCACTCCCACCGCAGACCTCACCGCTGTCACACTGCCCTCATACATATCCTGTACCACTCTTACATACTTCTCTGACACTCCCGACTTCCTCATACAATACCACAACTCCTCTCTAGGCACCCTGTCATATGCTCTCTCTAAGTCTACAAAAGCACAATGCAACTCCTTCTGACCTTCTCTGTACTTTTCCATCAACACTCTCAGAACAAACATTGAATCTGTAGTGCTCTTTCCCAGCATGAAACCATACTGCTGATCACTAATCATCATGTCCCTTCTTTACCTAGCTTCCACTACTCTTTCCCACAACTTCATGCTGTGACTGATCAAGTTATCCCTCTGCAGTTACTGCAGCTCTACACATCACCCTTATTCTTAAAAATTGGTACCAAAACACTTTTTCTCCATTCCTCAGGCATCTTCTCACTTTCCAAGATTTCATTAAACAATCTGGTTAAAAACTCCACTGCCATTTCACCTAAACACCTCCATGCTTCCACAGGTATGTCATCTGGGCCAACAGCCTTTCCATTCTTCATCCTCTTCATAGCTATCCTTACTTCCTCCTTGCTAATCCATTGTACTTCATGATTCACTATCCCTACATCATCCAACCTTCTCTCCCTCTCATTCTCTTCATTCATCAACCACTCAAAGTACTCTTTCCTTCTGTTCAACACACTCTCCTCACTTGTGAGTATGTTTCATTTAACCATTCATTCAAAATGTTTATTATTTTATTTTGCCAGTCCCTTAAATTTTCATGCATTTCATATCCTATTCTATCTGGTTCTGCAGCCGAATCAATATTTACTTGTTCTAATACTTTATCTAGCTCATTTAAAGAAATCTCCTTTTCCAACTCTTTATTCTCTTTTTGAATTACCTTTTTTACTTTCCATGTTTTTCACTACCTTCTTTTTTCTTTAAACCTTTCTTGTACATAGTGTACTATACTATTTATAATCTTTTTCTGAGTTCTTTCCATTTCTCCTTTTACGTGTTTTATTTCTCTCATTACACTACCATCTCTCTTTACTACTCTGCTTAAATAACTCAATACTTCTCTTTTTACTTGTAAAAATATCTGTTTATATAACAATGTTTTGTATTTTTTCTTGATGTATTTCATATAATTCTGTTTCTCTGTCAAAGCACTTTAAATCTTCCAGTGCATTGTTATATGTTCTTTTATATTTTTCTTTCTCTACATTTTTCACATCATATTGCCACTGTAAAAAAATGTATATTTTTCCTTAAATATCCTCCATTCAGACCAACTTTTATAAAATGCTCCCATAGTAATAGGATCTTCCCATAACTGCATTACTAATTTTCTTTCTTCATTCCATGCTTTTTCATTTATCCTTTTTATTCCTTTTCCTACTTTATATATTCTTTGTTTTCATCTCTAGCAATATTGCAAGATGATCAGAAAATCCTGTTTCAACTACCTCCCCTTTTCCTATAACTAAACCTTTTGAAACTATAAAAGAATCTATTTCAGCTCTATACAT
This sequence comes from Protopterus annectens, assembly GCF_019279795.1. Lineage (NCBI taxonomy): Eukaryota > Metazoa > Chordata > Ceratodontiformes > Protopteridae > Protopterus > Protopterus annectens. The sequence goes on along the minus strand of NC_056737.1, from coordinate 493,573,665 downwards.
ACCCCCTCTTGTAAGTCCATGAATCCTCTGTCCCAAAGTTTTAACTTACCATATCTTATATCTTCTAACATTTTTCTTATATCCTTTCCTTTTATTTTTACACTTGCCTCTTAAATTACAATTAAAGTCTCCTGTTATTATAATGTTCATATCTATCACTACATGCTCATTGCCCAATGTGCTGGTTAGCATGGACGAAACTGGGAGAGAGATCACTACATAGTCTAAAATCTGATGAAATAAGTTTTCCCTTTTTTTACAATTAGTATAAGCATATAATGTTATAATTCTGCATACTTGTTCTTTCCATTTTAAACTTACAATGGGTATTCTTCCCATTTTTGCTAAAGTTACATCTAATATCTTTACTGTTCTTCTACAGAATATGGCTGTTCCGTTCCAGAACATGTCTCATTTCTCAATTTCCAGATTATCTTTCTACCCGTAGTTTCTCTGTTTGCAGTCTTCCACTTGTTAAAAATCTTGTATCTTCTAATATAATTACATCTGTGTCACATATATTACATTACTCCAAAATATCTGTTCTTCATACTATACTCTTAATACTGTTCACATTTACAGAAAGCACTCTAAATTTTATTTTTTCCTTTTACTTATATTCATGGTGTCATAAATTCATAGCTAATTACTAGGCTAGCTTTCTTAATAGGCCATTCTAAGCCTAGCCAATTTCCTTCTCATAGGTTCATAGGAGGTTACTAGGCTAATGGCCCTCGGGCCTTTACAAGCCTAGTCACGTAAAAACTTGAATACCCTTATTGACCAAGTTTAGATTGTCATTGTTAGCAGAGCAACACTTTGATCAGTAACAACTGCCCCTGTCCATGCGGGACATAGGTGCCACCCCCAGGATGAATTTATGGATCTCCCATCCAGTTGTCAAGGTTGCGCTTGAATAGGGTCAATGAGGAGCTCTGCTTCACATGGAGAGTGAGCTTATGCCTTAGGAGTGGTAATTGCTGGGAGATATAGCTGTCTGTCCAGCATGTTCTGTGGATGACACAGGCCAGATTGAGAGCTCAGAAATGAGTTATTCTTGTCCCATTTGACTTGTGAATGTGCAGCAATTCCACTAAGGTAGGGTCTGAGACTGCTCTGTAGGCCATGCACAGGTTTTCTCTCAATAGCCTGTATGATGCAGAGTACAGTGACAGCAGTTTTAGTCTTTCCATGTTTCACATGTTTTGGAGGCCCTGGATTATCTTGGTAAGAAACCTCTGTGGTCTCTCCAATTGTTGCAGGTGTCTGGTGAGATACATACAGAAGGAGCCATTGTAGTCAATTAGTGGTCTAATAAGGGTCGAGTACAGTAGAGCTATAACCTTCCTGGTCTTGGATGGGATGCCCTTATTTATAAGATACACTGTGTAGAATGCTTTTCTTACCACTATGGACACATAGTGATTGAAGTTTAGATTGCTATCAACCTGTGTAACCAAATCTCGCACCACTGAGTTTGTGCTTAGAAGGGTGCTATCTATATCATAATTAGCAGAGGCTACATCTTTGCCAAAGGGGATAATGAGGCATTTTTTTGTGTTAAGTTTTAGTCCATGAGTTTGGCACCAATTATTTATCTGCATCATCCCTTTCTGTAATATGTTAACATCATTGGGGGACTCTATGACTGCACCCAGTTTACAGTCATCTGCAAACTCGGTAATCCACAGGCCATCTACCTTCACTTGCACTTCAGAGAAATAGATTCCACACAGTAAAATACCCAGCACAGATCCTTGTGGTAGGCTACTAGTAACTGGTCTACTGGTGGTGGTGGTGACTCCACAACTTTTACAGTGTGCATTCTGTCAGTGAGCCAGTTTGCTACCTATCTTGTAATGTATGGGTTGACCCCAAGCTGGGAGAGCTTCTCCATGATACCTGAATGTGAGATTGTATCAAAAGCCTTGGCTAAACCAAGATAGGCGGTATGTACCATTTTCTCCTCATCCAGGGCTTTGGTGACATTCTCAAAGAAGTCCACCAGGTTTAATATGCAAGATCTACCCTTGATGAAGCCAAATTGGGTTGGATCAAGAGTATGAAGGTCGCCTTTGTCCTTGTGGATAAGGTCCATGATGATTCTTTCCATGGCCTTGCAAATAAGGATGGTTAGGCTTATAGTTGATAATTCCCAGGGTCAGTTGATGGACCTCCTTTAAGCAAGGGGATTACTGTTGCTGCTTTTCACTCTGCCATGACAACGCCACTTTTCAGACTATGGTTAAAGAGAGAGATGAGGAGTTCTGCTAGGTCTTGTTTTAGATTATTGAGTAAGCAGCCTGGGATGTTATCTGGTCCCAAAGAGGCTGTGTTTTTGGCCTTGGAAAGAGCCTGTACGACCTGCTCTTTGCAGATATTCATTAGAGGACTGGTGTTGGGAATTATTTGGGGTATGTCAGGCGGAGATAGGAGGATGAAATTAATGTTGGCTAGTAGTTTGGCAATTTCCTCAGGTTCAGTGTGAGTGGTACCATTTACTATAAGTTCATCACACATCTGGGCATTCCCTCTTAGGTTATGGATATAGCTAAAGAATGCCTTGTGACTGTCATTAGCTAGGGATGCTAATTTAAACTCATAGCTAGCCTTAGATGACTTAACAGGATATCTAATTTGCTTGCTCAAGGTGTGCAGGGTATTCTTCTTCTGTTGAGTTAGTTCCCTCCTGTTCTTAGATATTAGTGTATTTCTATTGTTGTATAACTTGTTTATACTTACAGTCCACCAAGGTGGCTTATTCTGTCAGGAAGACCTGGTTCTGTTCCTGTTAGGTACAGCTGTGTCGATGCATTTGTTTAAGTGGCTATATAGGACAATTGTGTATTCCTTAGCACAGACGATATTGTTGTCTATATTGGCAGGGGCTTTGAGACTTTTTATACCATCACTTAGTAGGCAATAGTTAAGCTTTGGAGAAATTTTCCAGTTTGTTTTTTTTTTTTACTCCTGTGGGGGTGTCAGGCTTGATCTTTACTTCATACAAGACAGATTTATGATCTGACCTTACTAGGGAGGGCAACACACAGGGGGGTAGTGCAGTGATCCCCCATGTTGGTGAGTACTAGGTCCAGGACATTTAAGCTCCTTGGGGAGTCTGGACCAACTGTTTCAGGGCATTTGAATTAACAACATCCAGGAAATTCATAGCAGTCATGTTTGTACTCATGTAGGTTTCCAATCTGATGAAGGGATAGTTGAAATCTCCCATGTCCAGGGTGTTTGGCTGAATGTTGAGCAACTCTAGCAAGTCCAGGTAGGCAGTGTGCTTCTCCTGGTTCATGGTGGAGGTTCTATAGCTAGCAATGATGAGGAAGGGTATTTTCCCTGTAATTAATTGGACCTGGAGTAGCTCCAGAGAGTCATACTGTTTCACTAGTCTTGAGGTGTATTTGGATTTGATGAATATGGATACACCTCCACCTTTTTTCACTCCCATTTTGGGGTCTGAACATGTGAAAGACTTTGTAGCGTTGTATGGCCAGGGTAGTCTCAGTGGCCTTGAATTAAGTCTCTGTGACTACAAAAATGTCAGCATCTTCCAAGGTGAGGAGTACTTCCTGTGAGTGCAATTTACTGTTTAAACTCCTAGCATTAAGCAGTATGATCCTGAGTTTGTCTTTAGTAGATTCCTTTATGTTGGAAGTTTTTTTGTTTGGACATTGCCTAAAAAAGGCACTATGGGGGAGGCAAGCATCTTTACCAGTATTCTAAAGCCTTAAGAAGACTGATAAAGGCCATCTCTGGCAAAGCAGCATGGACTGTTAACCATGTCTTCCCAGGCAGATAGATACTTTATCCACCTGGAGTGACACCACACCAGAAGCTAAGCTAATTATTGAAATCAGAATAGATAACCAACACCACTGTGAAATGAATGTTACTGAGCACTAATAAAGCAAACAAAGTCAAACAACAATAAAACAGGCTCAGTAACAAACTCTGGCAGTAAATATAAGTTACCATAAAGATGTCTGTTCAGACCAGCTTCTGTTCTTGCAGAGCCTTTAAGGAAAAAACGATTTACTGAACACTTTGATAAAATAAGGTTCTTTTATTCAACAATTCCAAGACAGGTAAATGCTTTCACCAAGATGGCTTCTTCAGACCTCAGTAATATTACACAACTGAAAAATCTCTCTATTTATATATAAATCAATTAACACACTAATTAACATCTTAATTAGGGAGTGGAGATATCACCTCATTTGGGCTATATATAAACCTTGAAGAACCTATCTTAAAAAACTAATTATAAAAAGTATTCACTTTGAATATACAAAAACATGTAAATAAAACTCTACATGAAGCATATAGACACATATATAAGAAGAATACATGTAAGGGGAAATAATATTGTAGTATTTATTTATAAGTCAGCCTCCTGTTTCTAAGTGCTGGCTTAATAGGTATCTTCTCATTCAAACCAGGGTATAAATGTGCTTGAAGTTTGATTATCCATTTCATTTCATTCATCTCAGTAAAATTCCTAACATCACCACCTCTCAAGCTAGGTGTATTAACAAGTATCACCATGAACTTGAATACATGTGATGCATCAGTGGCTAAAGTGTGGTTTGAGAGTGCATTGGTGTCAGAGTTGATGCATATCTGATACAGATGCCCTCTAACCCTATCTCTGAGTCTCCTGTCAGTTTTGCCCACATAGAAAACAGGACAGGAGGAACACATGGCAAGATAAACCACATGTTTGGTGTTTCAGTCAGCTGTTATATCAAATGTATGTATATGTAAGGTGTTAGGATGTATAAAATTATGAGATTGACAAATAAAGGAACAAAAATTACAACTATAACATGGCCTAGTTCCTAAATATGAATTAACAAGAGATGAATGCATACTATTTAGCGGATGACATAAAAGTCTAAATAAATTTTTCTTATTCTTAAATAAAAATTGGGGCTGTTCCCCTACAATATTCTTGACAAGTGGGTCTATAGTTAATAAATTCCAATGTCTATAAATTATGTTTTTAATCTGACAGACATCATGAGTAAAAAATAATGACACTTTCTGTGTAGATGTATAAAAAGTATCAGAGTTACTAGACTCTAGATACTGCTGATTCCCTTCTTCTGAAAAATAAGGACAAGCTTGACTAGATGTAATATTCTCTATATTAAGGAGACTATATCTATCTCACTATCATGATATTTCCTTGCTACTAATCTATCATTGAGGTCAGTAAGTTCTTTTTCAAAATTAGACTGTATTGAGTTCAATCTAGAAGCTCGAATAGCTTGTCCTTTTACTATATTTTTAAAAATTAAACCAGGGTGCATACTCTGTCTATGCAACAATGTATTTCTATAACATGATTTCCTATGTACCCCTGTGTTCAATTTGCCATTGGTTAAACGCTCAATAAACACGTCTAAAAAAGAAATACTATCTCGAGGCATGGTAATGGTGAATTTCAGATAGTCGGTAACAGAGTACACTTCATCAAAAAATCTATCCAAATCAGCCTCACTACCATTCCAGAGAAAAAACAAATCATCTACAAAGCGCTTGTAAAATATAACAAATTCTTGGTAACTAGATAAATGAAAGAGTTTATCCTTTTCCCACAGTGCCATTACAAGGTTGGCGTAGTTATTGGCACATGAAGTGACTATAGCTACTCCATCCCTCTGGAGAAGCAATTCATTATCAAATAAGAAAATGTTATTCTTCAGCACTATTCTAAGTAATCTACAAATAAGGTCAGTTTTGGCATCTAAAAAATCAGTATAGTTATTTAAGTAACAGTGTATACTTTGTATGCCGTGCTGGTTAGGTATCATCGTAAACAGGGACTTAACATCCATAGTTACTAAAATATATGGTAAATTATCTGGTACATGAACTGTTTCTTTGTATAAATCAAGTAAAAACTGTTTAGTATCTTTCAAAATAACTGGATTTAAATTAACTACAGGTCTTAACATTTTCTCAACAATCACAGGGAGGGGTTCAGTAACCCACCCTCTACCTGCCACTATAGGTCTCATAGGTGGTTTCACAGGGTCTTTATGTATTTTTGGGAGCCCTTGTATAGTGGGAATTAAGGGATGTTCAACTAACAGAAAATTAAACTTTTCAATAGTAATAGCTCCACTTGTAAGAAGTTCTTCTAATAAAGGATTAACCATGGATATATGTTTTTGAACGTCACTTTTACTAACTGGTAAATAAAAAGCAGTATCCTGTAACATCTCACGCATATAGTATTTATAATCTTTATTATACAAAATAACTATTGGGCCACCTTTATCTGCTGGTCTAATTGATATGTTATTATCTCTCCTTAAATTATCTAAGGCCCTCTTCTGTTGGAAAGATAAATTATGTTTTTTTTTTTCGTAGGTCGTATGGCTTTGTAACAATTATATAAGTCCTCTTCTACAGTCTTACAAAAAGCATCCACTAAAGGATGCAAATTAGGGACAAATACACTAGGTTTCCATGGTTGTGAAACATAAGTATTATTTTCAACATTATCAAACAACAGTTTCAGACAGTTCGTCCCCTAACTTCCATCAAGTTGCTGAACCAGTGGTTCATAGGAAAACCACCAATAATAACAGTGGTAGTAGCAGTGGTTGTATACATCCTACCCCTATCCCAATTTCTAACATGTACAATCGGGGCAGAAGTCACTCTATGAGCAGGGGGAGACAAAAAAGAAAAGCCACATTTGGAGATATAAAGGGACCCACCTTGAAGAAGATGTGGGAGAAGGTAGTAACAACTTAGTGTGGAATCTTTCACACAGACCATTAGATAAGTATGAGTTGGAGGTCCTGAACAAAGGGCTATCTTTTATACCAACTACTTACAGTAGTCTCCCAGATACCATTTTAGATGTTAAATTATCTGCGCGTAATGTTCAACTGAAACTGTTGTTTGATAATGTTGAAAATAATACTTATGTTTTACAACCATGGAAACCTAGTGTATTTGTCCCTAATTTGCATCCTTTAGTGGATGCTTTTTGTAAGACTGTAGAAGAGGACTTGTATACTTGTTACAAAGATATACGACTTACTAAAAAGAAACATAATTTATCTTTCCAACAGAAGAGGGCCTTAGATAATTTAAGGAGAGATAATAACATATTTAGACCAGCAGATAAAGGAGGTCCAGTAGTTATTTTGGATAATAAAGATTATAAATACTATATGCGTGAGATGTTATAGGATACTGCTTTTTATTTACCAGTTAGTGAAAGTGACGTTCAAAAACATATATCCACGGTTAATACTTTATTAGAAGAACTTCTTACAAGTGGAGCCATTACTATTGAAATGTTTAATTTTCTGTTAGTTGAACATCCCTTAATTTCCACTATACAAGGGCTCCCAAAAATACATAAAGACCCTGTGAAACCACCTATGAGACCTATAGTGGCAGGTAGAGGGTGGGTTACTGAACCCCTCTCTGTGATTGTTGAGAAAATGTTAAGACCTGTAGTTAATTTAAATCCAGTTATTTTGAAAGATACTAAACAGATTTTACTTGATTTATACAAAGAAACAGCTAATGTACCAGATAATTTACCATATATTTTAGCAACTATGGACGGTAAGTCCCTGTTTACGATGATACCTAACCAACATGGCATACAAAAACACTGTTACTTAAATAACTATACTGATTTTTTAGATGCCAAAATTGACCTTATTTGTAGATTACTTAGAATAGTGCTGGAGAATAACATTTTCTTATCTGATAATGAATTGTTTCTCCAGAGGGATGGCGTAGCTATGGGCACTTCATGTGCTAATAGCTACGCCAACCTTGTAATGGCACTGTGGGAAAAGGATAAACTCTTTCATTTCTCTAGTTACCAAGAATTTGTTATATTTTACAAGTGCTTTGTAGATGATTTGTTTTTTTTTTTCTGGAAGGGTAGTGAGGCTGATTTGGATAGATTTTTTGATGAAGTGAACTCTCTTACTGACTATCTGAAATTCACCATTACCATGTCTCGAGATAGTATTTCTTTTTTAGACATGTTTATTGAGCATTTAACCAATGGTAAATTGAACACAGGGGTACATAGGAAATCATGTTATAGAAATACATTGTTGCATAGACAGAGTATGCACCCTGGTTTCATTTTTAAAAATATAGTAAAAGGACAAGCTATTCGAGCTTCTAGATTGAACTCAATACAGTCTAATTTTGAAAAAGAACTTATTGACCTCAGTGATAGATTAGTAGCAAGGAAATATCATGATAGTGAGATAAGATATAGTCTCCTTAATATAGAGAATATTAGATCTAGTCAAGCTTGTCCTTATTTTTCAGAAGAAGGGAATCAGCAGTATCTAGGGTCTAGTAACACTGATACTTTTTATACATCTACACAGAAAGTGTCATTGTTTTTTACTCATGATGTCTGTCAGATTAAAGACATAATTTATAAACACTGGATTTATTAACGATAGGCCCACTTATCAAGAATATTTTAGGGGAACAGCCCCAATTTTTATTTAAGAATAAGAAAAATTTATTTAGACTTTTATGTCATCCACTAAATAGTATGCATTCATCTCTTGTTAATTCATATTTAGGAACTAGGCCATGTTATAGTTGTAATTTTTGTTCCTTTATTTGTCAATCTCATAATTTTATACATCCTAACACCTTACATATACATACATTTGATATAACAGCTGACTGAAACACCAAACATGTGGTTTATCTTGCCATGTGTTCCTCCTGTCCTGTTTTCTATGTGGGCAAAACTGACAGGAGACTCAGAGATAGGGTTAGAGAGCATCTGTATCAGATACGCATCAACTCTGACACCAATGCACTCTCAAAACACACTTTAGCCACTGACGCATCACATGTATTCAAGTTCATGGTGATACTTGTTAATACACCTAGCTTGAGAGGTGGTGATGTTAGGAATTTTACTGAGATGAATGAAATGAAATGGATAATCAAACTTCAAGCACATTTATACCCTGGTTTGAATGAGAAGATACCTATTAAGCCAGCACTTAGAAACAGGAGGCTGACTTATAAATAAATAATACAATATTATTTCCCCTTACATGTATTCTTCTTATATATGTGTCTATATGCTTCATGTAGAGTTTTATTTACATGTTTTTGTATATTTAAAGTGAATACTTTTTTATAATTAGTTTTTTAAGAAAAGTTCTTCAAGGTTTATATATAGCCCAAATGAGGTGATATCTCCACTCCCTAATTAAGATGTTGATTAGTGTGTTAATTGATTTATATATAAATAGAGAGGTTTTTCAGTTGTGTAACATTACTGAGGTCTGAATAAGCCATCTTGGTGAATGCACTTACCTGTCTTGGAATTGTTGAATAAAATAATCTTATTTTATCTAAGTGTTCAGTAAGTCGTTTTTTTCTTAAAGGCTCTACAAGAACAGAAGTTGGTCTGAACAGACATCTTTATGGTAACTGATATTTACTGCCAGAGGTTGTTACTGAGCCTGTTTTATTGTTGTTTGACTTTAATTATTGAAATCAATCATTTTTTGTCTGTATTGTGGCATCATCCTCGGTAAAGGTAGAATGCTTCTTAGGGCTAGGGACATACCTGCCTGGGATACATAATCTGAGAGTTCAGTCATGTCTATCTTCATATAGTCCAGGGAGGTACGTTTCAAGTCATTTACACCAACAATGTACTATGACAAAGTCATAATGGTAATTGTTGCTGATTGCGTGTGTGATTTGATGCAAAAGGTGAAAACCAAACACTGTACCTTGGGTTTGTGAGGCAAACACCTTAACCATTACACAAACCACCAGTCATTAGCTGCATATATTATTTTTCATCAGCTTCCTTTTTTTTCTTTTGTACTTATCCCATTACATTTTGTTTTTCTGTCTTTTACCCTTTAAGAAATATATATTTTTTTCTTTTACTATGCCTTCATCACTTATTTCAGAGCCTTCTTCTATGTTCTGTTTATTATCTTTCTCATCTATTTTTCTTTTATTTCTACTACTCTAAAATTTCTTCTCTTTGTTCATTTTCTTCTTTTTCTTTTTCCTTTTCCTTACTTTTATTTTCATTTTTTGCAGTTCATCAATAAATATCTAATTTTGTTACATTTATAACATTTCAATTCACATTTTTTGCATCATATCCCATTTTCCCACAAATATTACATTTTCTTTTGTCACTGATATTATAGCAACTGTCCTTTTCACAAAAAACATGTTTTGGGTTGTCTCCAGTATTTTATGACACCCCTGTTCCCCTGCACATCTATCATGCTTGGTATATGTATATTTTTTCTCTCTCAATTTTAACACATTATTACTATCCCAGCCACCAGTCCATAAACCCCTTCTATCATAAAGTTTTGCAATGTCCAGTACTTCTTTACATAAAGTTTTTAATGTCATTTCAATGTCTCTTTATATCTCTGTTTGAAATTGTACACAAATTTTTTTTTCTTTGTTTCCCTGTTAAATGCTTTTATCACGTAAAGATTCCATGAATTACAGTCTTTCTTTTTTCATATTCTCCAAGAAAAATTTTTATTGAAAAAACAGTCTCAGATATAATATCACAAAATGTATCTTTGTTAATTAGAATAAATGTTCCTTCCTTGTGTGCTTTTACATCCAAAGAAGCAATTAAATTGTCTCACACTTCATACCTGTCCATTTCTTTGTCCTCTTTCCTTTGAATCCTTACCACTTACTTCTGTTTTTCATTTTCTGCTACTCCACTTTTGCCTTTGTTTACTTTCTCTGCATATATTTACTTTTCTATATCACCAATATTCTTCAGGATTTTCCCTGTATCCTCCTTTTTGTATTTTCTCCATAATGTCCCCTCTGGAAATATCTCCTTTATTTTCTGGCTCACTGTACACCAACATTTAAGTAACTCATCCCATAACTGTTCTGACTGAGGGTTGTATTTATATATCCATCATTTGCTGACTCATCTCCATCCAACAGAGTTCTTTGAAATTTTTCCTCATAATCCTGCACACATTCTCTGGTATTGTTATTTACTTTTTCTTCCACTTCTTTCACCACTCCATCAGCTCCTTCCCTCTCCATCTCTCTTCCTGTTTCTCTGGGCTGCTTCTGCTTCTGGAATGGAAACAGGAATTGCTCCTCCAAAATGGGTCCCACTTGCAACAGTGACAAAGAGATGAAGTTCCCCAATGCCTTGGCTAAACATTTCCCCTGGTCAGTATGAATACCACTTCAGTTTTCCCCTGAAAAGAGGACATTGGCCTTGAGGATCTACCCTTGTCAACAAAGTGTAAATAAATAAATACAAACATCTGTATTCCATTCATCCATCCACAATCCTTTTTTACCATTTTTGCATACGGGGTTGGAGTGTCACTTCAACAGTAACAATCATTTAGAGCCAAGGTTTACACCATTGGGTGGATAGCCCTGTCATAATTGTTCTTCCACACTACACGCTTGCATGCACAATTTAGAATTCCCAGTCCATCTATTGCATGTCTTTGAAATCTGACAGGAAAACAGAGCACCCAAAGGAAACACACTCAAACATTGGGAGGATATGCAGACTCCACACAGAAGGCACCCAGCTGAGAATTAAACTGGGGAATTTCTTGCTGTGAGGCAGCAATGCTATCCGCTGTGCCACTGTGCCCCACAAACAGCTATATACAATGCACAATAACTAAAACAGCAAAGCAGATTTTACAAGAAAGCCAATAAACTCGATTGTTAAAAGACTTAATTTAGATAGCAGTGAAATAAAGTAAAAACAAATGGCATTATATTCATTCATAAACATAATTACTGGTAAGTCTTACTATTTATAGTGGCTTTAAACCATTCGTAGACAATGTGTTAGTGACAGTATGTAAATTATTACTAATCATGGCAAGAAACCTGAAAATATATGTAGTGAAAATACACTGATATAACTGTGCATTCCTCTCAAATATACCCAATTTTGCAGAACATCCCTTATTTTACCTCATATGTGTACTTGTCTCTAATAAAAGTTTTGATTTTCTGGTAAATTGCTAAGGATTAGTCAATCAGACATGCCAAATATTAGAGTTTCATATTTCTAGTCATTAAGAAAATGCATGTTGTACTATTAACTTTTTAAAAATTACCCCTAGCTTTGAGCCATCACCCCCCAGAATTTTTGGACAAAGAAGATGAGAGGCATGTAATAGTGTGCATACAAGGCAGCTGTGCGACAGTACAATTGTTGAGCTCATAATAACATTACATCACTATAATACATAGTACCTCATTCTAACTATAGTAACAGTCAATATATGATTTTCATAATATTAAGTATTGTAGTACAGACTAGTTACTCCTCATAGATTACTCAGGTATGCATAACAAAGGGTACTTGCACATATTGCTTCTAGGAATTAGCTGTATCTTCTTATGAAAGAAAGGTGGGATGAGAGGTACAGATATTGCATGCCTCACCCTGGCATAACCAAGCCAAGGCATTCAGTCATAGTCCTGTCCTAGAAATGTCATTTCTTATAGGTTCATAGGTTGGTACTAGGCTATCGGCCCTAGGGCCTATACAAGCCTAGCCATAATAATTCCCTGGCTATTTCTTCCCAGAATATTTACTTCCCTGGTTGCTGTCTAGCAGGGAGACTGACGTGATCCCCGGGATGAATTTCCTATCTCCCATCCAATTGTCAAGGTTCCTTTTGAAGACAGCCAGAGAGGCGGTCAGCTTGACATGTATGTGCAGTCTATTCCAGAGTATAGAGAGTCTCTGGGTCAGGAACCTATCCCTCCAATATGTTTTGTTCATTGTGATGACAAGGTTTAGATCCCTGGAGCGTGTAGCTCTGAGGGATTGGGATTTCTTTAAGTGTAGCATGTCCAACAGCATTGGGTTTGACATGGCCTTGTATGTTAAGCAGAGATCAACCCTGAGTAGGCAATATGTGACAGAGTATAGCTGTAGTTTTTTTAGACGGTCATTTGTGGGTGGGACAAAGGATGAAATGCAGGGAGAGTTTTTGAATATTTCTTTATTTCACTTAATATATTAAAAGCATGACAGGTTTTGCATCAGTATGCATTTCTGAACAGCAATATCTGTAAAGCTTTCTTTCTGGTATTTTGACTGACTGTAATTCTTAGAGATTTAACAGAAAATCAAACATGTTTACAAGGGCGGGACAAAAATATAAGATGAATGAAGGGTCAGTTGTCAGGCACACAAAGCAGGCAGAAATGCATTTATTTTTACATCTGCCATGGACTGTCATTTATCAGCTAACACTGCAGTACTTCATACCTAACACAAGACATAATATTACCAGAAAGTAATACTTAATCACCTTTCACAGTGCTGCTACTACCGGGTCCTGCTCTACACTAGAGCTTACCTAACTTGTCTTTTTACAATGCTGAAGAATAATCACTGCATATCAATGTGTTCTTCATATTCATTACTATACCAGTGAAGCACAACATGATTAGCATTGTTTCATTTAATTGTTTTTTTTTTTTTCTTTTTTTTTGTTATGTTGGTACTACACTTTTTCTGAGAATGCTGCCTGAGCTGTATTCTTGTGTTATTTATTTTACATTTGTTGACAGGTATAGTCCGACTGGATTCACGTCCATTTTCAGCAGAGGCCTGGGGAGAAAATCTCCAAGGTAAACCGATATATTAAAAACAGCAACAGCATATTACACATAATATAGAAAGAATATTACAGGTATGGTATTTACAAAGAATACTTAAGCAGACAGGAATGTACAATTTCACAAGTGTGAGTTTCCCCTGGTAACTGTCAGGGGAAAAAATTATACAGTAATTAGAATTTCTTCCCCTGGTGACAGTTAGGAGAAACAATATACAGTAATTCGATTAGTTGTATTCACATTCTTGATGAGAGTTAGCCAGGCTTGTTACAGTGGCAAGGCTAGTTTAGTGCTAAGTGTTGTTTGAGTTTAGTTTTAAACTGGCATAAGGAGGAGAGCAAAGCAATGACGACTGGAAGTAGGTTCCAGGCCCTGCCTGCAGAGCTTGCAAAGACTGAATAACCGGCTGCATTGTTAATTTGGGTTGTCTGAACAAGTAATCTATTCAAGGATTGAAGCAGTCTTGAATTGTTATAGAGAATGATAATATTTTTAAGTGCAGGGGTATTATCTGGATTATAAAGGATTTTATTAGCCATAATCAGTAGGTTATATTGGATTAGACTGGAAAGTTCAAGCCACCCAAGCTGTTTAAGGTTGATGCAGTGGTGTGTTCTAAAGGGTAGGCCAGTGGCAAACCTGGCAATGTGACTGTAACAGGTTGACAGTCTACTGTGTACCGTTTTGTTTATATTAGAGAGAAGGGGGGAAGCATATATTAGTGTTGAAAGCAGGTGAGAGTGAGCTATGGCAATCTTAGCTGAAGGGGTTAGGAAGGCTTTTATTCTATACAGTGACCCAAGTTTTTATTGATGGTCTTGACTGTTTGGTTGACATGAAGGTCAAACTTTAGGTTATTATCAATAATGACTCCCAATAGTTTAGTGGAGGGGTCAGGGTGATTATTGTGCCATATTTTGCATTTATGGTGAAGGTGAAAGCAGCTGACCTTTGTGTTGGTGAAAATAACAGCATTTTAGGTTTTTTTTGGGATTTAGCAACAATCAACGTTTGGAGAGCCAGTTTTCTATTATTAAAGGTGGACTGGTTAGCTGACCTCAAGTCTGAGGGAGATACAGCTGAGCAAATCAGGGTGGAGTCATCAGCGTATTGGATACAGCTGACATTAGGGATGACTGTATATAAGTCGTTAATAAAGACAGAAAACAGTAGGGGCCCTAATATGGAGCCTTGCAGTATTCCAAGGGTGTTAGGTAATAAGTTAGAGAGGTTGTTCTGCCAGAGAACAGCCTGCTGCCTTCCATTGAGATAGGATTTGAACCATTGAATGGCCTTAGAATTTAGACAGAATGATTACAGGGTGTGAATCAATATTTGGTGATCCACCATGTCGAACACCTTGGAAATATCCAAGAAGAGGGCTGAGGATATATAGTTATTGTTTCGATTATTATTTATGGTATTGGTAAATGCTAGTAGGGCTGAGGTTGTGCTGTGGTTTGTATGGAAGCCGTGGTGGGTATCGGTCATGAGTTGGTTTTGAATTAGGTGGTGCATGAGTTGTGTGTGTGTATACATTTTTCCATAACCTTAGCTAGTGGTGAAAGTATAGCTGTTGGTCTATAGTTGGAAAATTCAGTGGAGGAACCTCCTTTATGTAGTGGGATTATGTAAGATATTTTCCAGATGGTGGGAGTTATAGCCTCTGCTATGGTATGATTAATTAGTATGGAAACTGGATAGATAATGGACTCCGCTGATTTGTGAAGGTACTCAGCAGGGAGTTGGTCAGCGGAGAGGATGGTGAGTTTTAATTTTTTGATCAACATACAGATAAGCGACATGGACACTGGTTGGAAGCTGAATGAGGGTAGGTTTATAGGAGTGAGACTATCAGGGGCAGGGGAGCTGGGAGGTAATTGGCTAGCTAGGGCTTGAATCGTCTCTGTGAAGAAATGGTTAAAACTGTCTGAAATAACTTCAGGTAATTTATCACTGGTAGTGGCAGGGATAGGGGTAGACGTTTTTCCAGGATGAAGAAGATTATTTAGACCAGCCCAGAACTTCTGAGGATTGTTCTGGTTTGCTGTCTGTAGATTTCAGTAATATTGTTTTTATCTTGAAAATGGATTTTTAATTTCATTCCTAGCTTGCCTGTATTTAAGATGATCATGTGGGTTTTTAGTGGAGTGCCATAGAGCCCAAATTTTGTTTCTATTGGTAATTTTTAGTCTGGATACTTTTGACAGTCAAGGTGCAGTTTTTGCCTTTGTTCGCTTCGAGCGGGCTGGTACATGCAAGTCAAGGATTTCAAGAAATTTGTTGTTGAAATATGCAACTGCTTCTTCTAAGGGGAGGTGTTTCAACCTAGACCAGTTGCAGGAGTTAAGTTCCAGTTGGAATTTTGCAGGGTCAAAGTCTTTCTTGTTTCTGACTTTTCTGAGTAAGGGTTGTTGAGGATTGATAGCTTTTTGCTTAACTATGTAAGTGAGAAGGTGGTCACTTAGGTCATCAGAGATGGTACCAGCAGTGTACAGTTGAGGGTTACTATTTATGAGTATCCAGTTGAGTATGCTTTCTTTATGCTTGGGTTTACCTAGCCTGGTAGGGGTAGTTATGATTTGCGTAAATGCATGCAGGTTAATGTGGGTAGAAGGGGAATCTGAAGAACAGGTGCCCCAGTCTATGTTAAAGTCTTCAAGTAATAGGGTCTCTTGTGGGTAATGACATGATAGCCAGTGTAGGATGTCTTCGAGTGTGGTTATATTATTGCCAGGGGGAATATACATACAGATGATGTTGATGCATTTAGTTTTGTTAAGTTGCAATTTAGTGGCAAGAATTTTGGAGTTAAATTATTTGAGGTGGTTGAATGACATCTAAGGTTACATTCAACTCAGATTTGTATAGTATAGCTACCCCACCCCCTTTCCTGGAAACATGATACAGTCTGTGTATGTTATACCCAGGTGGAAACACTTCATTGTCAGTTGTGTAAGGTTTTAACCAGGTCTCAGCTAGCCAGAGAATCTCAGGGGAGTGGAAAGCTAGGAGTGCATGCAGGTCATGCACCTTGTTATTGATGCTCCTAATATTGAGATGACAGGCCAGGAGAGAGTTAGTTGGTCTACTAATTTTAGTTTTGTGGTTTTGGTTATAGGTAGAGAGGGTGCATATATCAGAAGTGGATGGGCCAGAGTTGGGGTGAATGTCACCACCAAGTAGAAGGCTAGGGCTATACTTAGTGATAAGCTTCAGGAGTTTGTTTAAAAGTTTGTAATATTGTCTAGCTCTAGAACTAAAGTGCCAGGGTTAGTATGCAGAAAGAGTGAACAAGGTGATGACTTGGTTCCATTGTTATTAGTATGGCTGAGGGTGGTGTGCTTTTCATTTGGGGTAGTGGTGTGGCATTTTGCGTACTGATAATCAATAAGCAGCTGGTTTTCATACAAGGTGAGTGTGTAGATGGCCAGTAGAATGGGTGGTAGAGAGTAATGGAACATTATGAAAGAAGGAGTATTGTAGTATGGATCTTGTTAATTTCACATAACAGGATAAGATCTGATGGTCACTTAGAGATAAAAGAGTGGGAGGAGAAAATATGGTAGATGCAAGCTGATAGGATGTGCAAACAGGGAGGTGAGAGTATGTAGGTGGAAACTGATTGGATATTGTAACAGGGGTGTGGTAAAATACCTATAAATTTAGAGGTAGTTGGGGCTGGTGGAAATTGGGGGCAGGGAGGGGAGTGGAGTGAGCCTGAGCGCAGTGAGGCGAATGCAGCGAGGCAAACACTGACTCTGAGTGTTCCCTTAGGCTAGGTATGCATGTAATGTTAGTGGTTAAGCTTTAACTGAAGTTTTTCTGCTATAAAAGCAGCGTCACTGCTTGACAGAGGCACAGCAAAATGATAGGCATAGTTTTTATTCAAACTAAAGGGGTGGCGAAAGCCACATAACTATGGGCTAGGCTTATAAATGCCCTTGGGCAGATAGCCTAGTATGAACCTATGAACCTATGAACCTAAATAAATTGTAGTTTTGTTTTAAACACAGACTATTCAGACAGGGTAATTTTTTAACTGCAGTATATTGGTTATGAGTATGATTTACAGGAGTTTGTTAGGTTAAATAATGTTACGGTATGTTTGGGGCAACACTAGTTTAAATAACTACATGGAGGGTGCCAACTTACTATGGGGGACACATTAAAGGTGCCTTTAGACCCAGGTCAGCAGCATTCCGTACACAGGAGTTCAGTACAGTATAGGAAATAACCTTAGCAAATTTCAGGTCAGACTTCAGGAAAATTACTGTAGGATTCAAGAGTGCAGAGGTTCCACTTTTACTAAATGAAATCTAGTTTCTCTGTAAACATCGGCGCAGTACATTGCATAATATACACTACATTTCTCGTAAGATGCTGCAATGTCCCCTGTTACAGCAGGTACTGAATTCAGTACTTTATAGTCTGACAGTCACTACCTGAGCTCTGGTAGTTATTTACTGACATACCCTAGCAAATGTTAGTCAACACCAATGACTTGTGTGGCATACATCCTCTATTTCCCACTCCTCCATGGAATGTCACCTCAAGATGCTTTCACCCGGTACCAGAAGCATACTTTGTTGAGTCAAAGTGTTCAAACAAGTGACTTTGAATATCTCCTGGTTTTGTGCACCGCAGCATACAATTTATGGGTGGGTGTTGAGAAAATAGTTTGTCCTGGTCCTGCTTAGCCTGTCTGCTACAATGTTTTACACTGACAGCATGTATGAAGTCTAAAGAGTCAGTTTGAGCCAAGGTATTACCTCCCAAGCTGTCATAGAAAGTCTGCAAAAGGGGTAAGATCTTGTACCCTCCCAGGGTACCAGTGATTTATGTATCACTTCAGTGTGGAGTTGTCTGTGGAAACTTGTAGAGGTTCTGGAGACCAGAGATGATATATGTCTTTCAAAGTATTTATTACTGTTGTCATCTCTTTGATATTTATGTGCTTTTGGCTGTAGTGTTTGTTTGAAAGGCATTGCACTTTCTGCTTCTAATACAATTGTACAGTACATTATCAGGAAGCTATTCAAAACCCACTGCAGTGCTAGAGCAGTGCAAAGGTTCTACCAAGCAGTGCTACAGTGCTCTTGTTAGATAACACTTTGTGCAGATGCAGCAGTCTGGGACCATGGCTACTGTAAATTTAGCTATATGCTGTCCCCTAAAACCATACACCAGAACTGAAGTAGCACTGTGGATTAATTCAAGGATAAGCAGTACCCTGCTGTTTCAAAGCAAGCACTAAGGAGTGAATGTAGCAGTGGCAGGTTTGTTATCACAACAATGGGTATGTCCTCTAAGACTGTAAGTGTGCAAACACTGCATTTTTATTTTGTGTTGAGTGTGTGTGTGTGTGTGTGTGTGTGTGTGTGTGTGTGTGTGTGTGTGTGTGTGTGTGTGTGTGTAGACGTGTATGTGTGCGTGTGTCTGCCTGTCTGTGTTGGGGATGTGTGTGCGCACACACGTGTGTGTGTGTCTGTATTGGGGATATGTGTGTGTGTGTGTGTGTGTGTGTGTGTGTGTGTGTGTGTGTGTGTGTGTGTGTGTGTGTGTCTGTGTGTGTGTTTCTGTCTGTATTGGGGATGTGTGTGCGCGCGAGTGTGTATATATGTGTGTGTGTATGTATACACACACACACACACACACACACACACACACACATATATATATATATATATATATATATATATATATATATATATATATATATATATATATATACACACACACACATATACATGTATATATATAAATATATATGTGTGTGTGTGCGTGTGTGTGTGTGTGTGTGTGTGTGTGTGTGTGTGTGTGTGTGTGTGTGTGTGTGTGTGTGTGTGTGTGTGTGTGTGTGTGTATCTGTAGGGGTCTGACCAACAGTCATGCATGGGCTGATATGGGAAACACTAAACGCAGTGTTCCAACTGCTCTAAATGTTTGATTCAGAGACATGTAAGTTAGTCCTTAATGAGCTTTTTCTCAATGCAACTCTTTCATATCTCTGAATCACTTGTTAGCAACATAGTGCTACTAGAGCTCAACAACAAAATACTAGTAGTTCTGTAGCATTCATTTCTCAGTATATCACCACCCTGTAGAGCACATGAACAGAAACAGGCTTCAAATACTTCAGTTTGTGGCTAGACCAGTCACTAGCACTCAGTACTCACATAGAAAAATCAAGGGCAAAAGTTAACTCACTTGTCTTAAGGGCTAGGAAAATCTCACTGTATAAACCTGCCAGGTCAGCCACACACAAAGTAGTCCTTCTGGCCCAACTTGAATATGGTCTACCCTTAATAGCTACAACTTCTAAGAAAAACTCCTCCGCACTACAGACTATCAAAAAACAAATTTTCAACTTTATCACTAAATCCCCCTCTAGTGATCATCACCACCTCACCCTCAAAAAAGCCAAATGGCTCCCATTGCAGCACAGAGCAGATCTGCTACTAGGCTCTCTATCTTCAATCTCCACCATCTTAACTCATTCCCACCACTAGAGAGTGTAAGAAGAGTAAATGGTTAACTAGATCTAAGCCCTTTACTAGGCTGGCAAAAATATTTCCTGTCAATAGGCTTTTGTTCATGTACTGACATTTATCATCTGTCAGGACATAAAAGGCAGTTGTGGCGCTACTATCAGAGCAGAAGTAATATTAAAGTGCAGAGGCAATTTTGTAGGACTATATGTATTTTGATACATACCATTTTGTAGGACTGGATGTATTTTGATAGTTGCTCCTACACTGATTTCTCAAATATTTTGCCAAGGTTAAGTTATATAGAAATCTGCCTGAGGTCATTTGTACGCTATGACTTGATGTTTTTTATGGATTGGTTTAACTGTTTCAGTTTTTTATTCTTTAGGCATGACATGTTTAGTGAGGTAGATGTTGTAAAAGGTTTTTAAGGGGTACGAGTATATGATTTTTGCATAGTTAGATGAATCACATGTGAAGGCTCTCAGCCCTTGTTGGAGCACATGAAAATATCTACTCTGTTTTTCCTATGTATTTAATATATAAAATTTTGAAATTGAAAGGGGGCGTCTAATGATGGGTCAAGAGCAAGATTTCCATCATTTCGTGTGCTGTCATGGCTTTGGGTGTTACCACAGTTTAGAATAGATAGGAGATTGAAAAGAAGAGGGAGTTAGGAGAAATCGGTATGGAGATAAGGCACATATAAAGTCCCAGATGTAGATGCTATGGTGTCTTGATTTAGTGGTTTTTTTTTCATATGAGAACCATCTTGTTACTTGACTTACTAGTTAAAAGAATTATTGTGATTCTTCTGGATTTGGGGTTAAGATTCCTGTAGACAACTTGCTTTGTAGCATATTGTAATTTATTTTGCTGAATTTCAAATCAGAGTGAATTTTTCATGCTTTTCTATGTGTGTACTTTTTTTCCATTGAGTTCAGGTTCCATCTCTTATTTTTATGGTGCTGTTAGTTATTTTGTTAAGGTACAGGTATTGGGGGCAGCTTTATGGTAGTGAGAATAAACCATTTGTAACAGTAATAATTATTTCAAAAGGGTATTGCAGGGAAACTATGTGAGCCCAGTTGCTCTAGGAGTCTTCATTCTGCAGGTCTTTGCTTTTGTCTTCTGTTCTTGACCAAAAAGTAATGACTGTGAGAAATAGCTTATTCTTTCATATATTTACTGAAAAGGTAATTGGGTAGTGGTCCCTGATGATGGGAAGACGACTGTTAAAGTCTGAGATTGCATAGGGGTTAACACTAATTCCTACATCAAGATTACTTTTAAAATTTGGCCTGATGGGACCTTTAGTTGAATTAGTCTTTCCTTTGTAAAATAGTTGTGGATTTATGCATTACAGGAGTTTAAAAGTTGACATTGAAGTCTCCTGCCATTACAGTGCTCTTGGATGTTTTGGAGTACGATGGGATATTATTTATGAGTAAAGTTGTTTTGGTCTGGTTTGCTGGAGGCAGGAAGTTGGCTACTACTACTCGGGTGAGGTCATGAGTTTTGGAGTATGGTAAATTGATTGCTAGTCAGTTAGTGTCATGTGATGAGCATTATGATTTTAGAGTAACTTCCATGCTAATCTTAGCCTATGGACTTTCTCTTTTGACAAAACTCTTAATTTTTCTTCTGACTCCCTCCTAATATGTATGCTAATCAAGTCTTCTACAACCAGTACCCATCCCACATTCCCCAAGTCTGTTTTTCAGACATCTTTCCATGCATGACACTGTTTCTGCCGGACTCTTCCTTTCCATCTTCCTAGGGCCCTCCACCTCTTCCTTTTTGAGATAATCTGCTTCTGCTTCTCTTACCTCAGCACATTCTACCAGCTTTTATATATTTCTATTTTGCTACCAAAATTTTCCCTTGCTCTCGACTCCTCTCTCTTTATCCTGATTATTATGTTCTGTAACTTCCTAGTTTCTGTTTCCACTCTCCCTCCACCCATGTACTCTCTAATATTCTGCCTATTGACTTTCTTCCAGCATATTCTCCACTGCTTTCCCTTTAGCATAGCTCTTCATGTCTCATGTTATTTGATTCTCTGCCAGTTCTCAACATCTTTTGATCCTATGGTCCTGCTGAACTTCCATCCTTAGTTCCCCCATTAACTTTCTGTGCGACCACACAGCCTTGTCTAAGACCTTCAGCTTGCAGTACACTGCCTCCTCCTCAGAAGCCCCTAGAATACATTGCTGTCCCAGACTCGCTACATCAGACATACCTCTTCTGCTCTCTTCCACAAGGCCCCATTTTCTTTCCTGACATCTAAAGCTTCCTTTATCAGACTTATTATCCTGGATTTGTTTATTTCCTTTCTAATTATGTACACTGTTTTAGGCATGTATTTACTGCTTTTGACTCATATCTTAAGTTCATAGGTAGATACTAGGCTATCTGCCCTAGGGCATTTACAAGCCTAGCCAGAGTGTATTTGGCTTCTGCCTCCCCATTAGATTAGCCTACTGTGCCTCTGTAAAGTAGGTCACAGAAGGTACCCTTTAAGATTAGTTTACTGTGCCTCTGTCTAGCAGGGACACAGAAGAGATCCCAGGGGTGAATTTGCGATTTCCCATCCACGCGTCCAGATTTCGCTTGAAGAGGGTCAGTGAGGGGCAATGTCTAACATGAATTGGGATTCTATTCCAGAGTGAGGGGAGCCTCTGGGAAATGAATCTGTCCCTCCAGCATGTCCTATTTATTTTTGTGCTGAGGTTTAAGTCCCTGGAGCGTGTAATTCTAAGGGACTTGGATTTTTTGAGGTGGAGCATGTCCATTAATTCTGGGTTTGACATGGCTTTGTACGTCAGGCATAGATCACCTCTGAGTAGGCGGTAAGCAACTGAGTAGAGCTGGAGTTTCTTTAGACGAGCTGCATAGGACATCTGTTTGTAGCCCATGATCCTCTTGGTGAGGTACTTTTGGGGTCTCTACAGTTGCTGCAGGTGTCGGGTAAGGTACATCCCAAAAGGGGCATTATATTCAATTATGGGCCTGATGAGTGACAAGTAGAGGGGCACAATGACCTCTCTTGATATAGATGCAAACCCTTTCGTGATAAGGTGGGCTATATAGAAGGTCTTTCTAACCACTTTGGCAACGTGATTATCAAAGGAGAGATTACTATCTATGTTGGTCCCCAAATCTCTAATTACTTCTTCCGTACTTAATGGATTACCACCTATGTGGTAATTTGTGGGCACCTTGTTTTTTCCAAAGGGGATGACTATGTACTTTTTAGCATTTAGCTTGAGGCCGTGGCTCTGGCACCAAGCATCCATCTCTGTGAGACCCTTTTGGAGGATGCTTGTGTCAGCTGGAGAGTCGATTATGGCCCCCAGTTTGCAGTCATCTGCGAACTTTGTCAGCCATAGTCCCCCCATGTTAGCCTGAACCTCAGAGAAGTATATACCGAACAAGAGAGGTCCCAGAACTGAGCCCTGTGGGACGCCACTTGTAACTGGTTTGGATTCGGACATGGCACCTGCGATTCTGACCATGTGGGTTCTATCCCTGAGCCAGTTTGCAACCCATCTTGTGATATAGGGGTTGATATTTAAGCTGGTAAGCTTATTTATGATGCCCGAGTGGGGTATTGTGTCGAAGGCTGTGTGGACTACCTTGCCCTCATCTATGGCTTTGGTAACTGTTTCAAAGAAATCAACTAGGTTTAAGAGGCAAGATCTGCCCTTAACAAAGCCAAATTGGGTAGGGTCCAGTGTCTGGAGGCTCCCCATGTCTTTGTTTATGAGTTCCATGATAATACGCTTCATAGCTTTACAGACCAGACTAGTCAGGATAGTTCAGGCTCTGTTGTGGCACCACCTTTGTGGAGTGGGACCACTGTAGCTGTACACCATTCTTTGGGTACATATCCTGTAGTAAGGCTAAGTTTGAACAGTGACTTAATGTGAGGGTTCAGTTCTTCTTGGAGCTCGTGTAAGACACAGCCTGGGACACCGTCCGGTCCCATAGCTGCTGTGTTTTTTGCTTTGGAGAGGGCAGCTTTCACCTGTGCATCTGTGATGTCAGGGAGGTTACATTCAGTTGGGATAGGCATTTGCTCCTTTGCAGGGGGGAAGGGGGGGAGTTTGCGCTGAATCTGTCTGCCAGGATGTTGGCTATGTCTGTAGGTTCGGTATATTTTGTACCGTTATGCAACAATTCAGAGCATATCTGGGAGCTTCCACCCATATTCCTGACATAACTAAAGAAAGCCTTGTGATTATCTTTAGTGTCTAGGGCAATTTTTCTTTCGAAACTGGCCTTTGATGATTTTATGAGGGATCGAAGTTTCTTGCTAATACTGATCAGAGATGCCTTTCCTTTTTGGGATTTTGCTCTGTCATGTAGTAGCTTCCTCCTTCTATTGTATAGCTTATTTATGGCCGGAGTCCACCAGACAGGTCTCCTGTTTTTGGAGGAGTGAGTCTTGGTTTTATTTGGGATAGCACGATCCATGCATTCCTGCAGGTGCTCATAGAATGCATTTGTAAAGGATTCTGCGGATTGGGCTGTATTATCCTCTGGCCCGGGGCTTTGAAGGATTCCACCTCAGTCTTGAGAAGTGCAAAGTTGGCTTTTGAGAAATTCTTTACAGTGATTTCCTTGGCTGGGGGTGGGGATGGGATATGGATGTCCAGGGAAATTTGTTTATGGTCTGATCTTACCAATGAGGGGTTTACCTCTGGTGTGGAACATAGAGTCTCCATGTTGGTGATGACCAGGTCCAATATGTTGTTCCCTCTTGTGGGAGTGGTGACCAGTTGTTCCATCGTGTTAAAGTTTATAAATTCAAGGAACCATTGGGCGAGGGTGTTTGGGCTTGAGTAGTTTTTCCAGTCAATGTTTGGGTAGTTGAAGTCACCCAATAACATAGTGTTTGGAGAGACCTTCATATTCTCCAGTGTTCTCAGGAATGCCAAGTGGGGTTCCTGTAATAGGGAGGGTGTTCTGTAGCAGGCTACAAACTGAAAGGCAGTTTTGCCCGCTGTTAGTTGCACATGGATGGTTTCCGATGCTTCTGCAGTGCCACTAACCTGGAGGTGTAGGTATCTTTGATGAATATAGATACTCCCCCTCCTTTTGTGCTTCGGTCCGAGTTTTGGGGCCAAAACGCATGATATGAGTTATAACCTGGTAGTGCTGGGGTGCTCTCAGGAGCCTTGAACCAGGTTTCTGTTACTGCACAGACATCGATTTTCTCCATACTGAGGAGAGCTTCGAGTGCATGCATCTTGAGGTTTAGACTTCTGGCTTTGAGTAGCATTACCTTTAGTTTTTTTATCCTTGGGTTGTCTATGGAGGTGGGTTTGTCCTTTGAGCCTTGCCTAAAAAAGGCACTATGGGGGTGGCAAGAGCCTTGGCCAGTATACGAAAGCCTAAGGGTGGCAGGTGCAAGCCATCCCTAGTGAAGCAACATGGCTTGTCATGCATGTCATCCCAGGATGACAGACACTGGATCCCCTTTGAATGACACCAATACTTTAGCCAATTGTTGAAACTGATCATTTTGTCTGTATACTGTGGCATCATTCTTGGTGAGGGCAAGATGCTACTCAAGGTCAGGGTCATACCAGCCTGGGCTACATGATCAGAGAGCTCCTCTATGTCTCTTTTCATGTAGTCCAGGGAGGTACGTCTCAGGTCATTCACACCAGCATGGACAATGACGGAATCATACTTTTACTTGCTTTGGAGTGACCTGAGTGCTTGCATTATGTGGTGGATCCTGGCACCTGACAGGCAGCTTACAGTGACCTTCTCCTTGTTCAGTCTGGTGAGTGGGACGTCAGTGTGCCGGACAATAGAGTCCACTATAACAAGTGTATTTGGTGTGTTGTTTGGCCTTAAGGGTTGTGACTGTGAGGCACACTGATTTTGTGAGATATGTGATTCATGGGTATTGTTGAGGGGTGGCTGTTGCTTGGATATCTGCTTAGGAGGTCTTTGCTGTTTAGGCATATTTTTATTTAGAGCCTCCGAGTATGTTTTTGTGTGTTTATGTGTTGGGTATGCAGATGCAATAGGTCTGTGTGAGACTGGAATTGTGGTGCGGGTGGTTACCTTTTCCTCCTGACTGACTGTGCCAGTCTTGGGTTGAGAGAGCTCTGCCTCCAGTTTGGCTGTGTAACTGCATCTTTCACATGTATTAGAGTTTGTTGGAAGGAGGAGAGGGTTGTCTGTGTACATAAGGCAATTGTAACATTGCCTCAAAATTCCCAGATTCACCAGCTGGACTGGAGAGTAACCCTGAAACCGACCCTTGGACATACCAGATTAATATAGGGAACTGTTTTTTTACTGATCAGATTAGGGAAGGGAACTGATTTTTCACTTGATCAGGAAGGACCAATCGGGAGCCTAATACTTATGAGAAGTCGAGGAGGGTGTAGTCCTTTAGTTAGTTAGTGTTTCCTTATAAGAGCTGAGCAAGTGCAGGGCTTTAGAAAGAGAATAGAGTGATTTTTGAACAGTTCTAAGGGAAAAAGTGAAGAGCAGACTTTGTGGAGCCTGAAATAGTTTAAACCAGTTTAGACGGCGCTGCCCGACGCTGCTCAGTGCGCAAAACCGAGCAAAAAGAGAGTTGTAGGGTTTTAAGAGAGAGAGATCAAGGAGTTTAGAATTGACCCAAAATGGCCAATAAAACTACAGCTTCTAGGCAGTAACCACTCCTACAGGGACAGTCAGGCTGTTCAGTGTTAACCACTGCCACTGGTGAACACAGAGACTTCCCTTTAGCCCAAGCAAGCACTGGCCTTCTAGAAACTTCCAAACAGTTCAGAACAGCAAATCTGTAACTGAACTTTCTTAACTTTCAGAAAGTGGGAAAAAAGCAAGATTTTTTGTTGTGTTTTGCTTTGTTTTCGCATCCACTTAATCCTGCTACCTTAACAGGATCCCTAATATTATTTAAAAGACAGCTATGCCCTCAATACGTTTTCTTTCCCTAGTGTACATGCTCTACCCTATAGAATGATTCCTGTATTTCCATGTATTAAAACAAGCATGACTTCATGGTTTCTTCCTTTCTGAGGAATTTCTGTCTAGTCAAGTTCCTCAGTGGACACCATGATGGGACTGAATGAAATCTCAAGATACTTTCTTTAGGAATTTCTCTCTTGTTCTTACACCATTTTACCTATCAGATATGAACATTTCTTGCCATGGAAAACATACCTATCAAGGTACTTGTAGCTCTTTTTTGTTCATATACACTGAGGGTCATAAAGCTGTGTACTGCGATTTACAGCTGCACCCCCACCCAAAATAAAAAATAAACTTACCGAGTCTTTTGCTGTCTAAGGTTCAAGAAACCTGATAACTACTGAGAGCAACTTACTAATAGATGAGTTTTACAAACCAATAAATATTCCTTACTTAGGGATGGAAGATGAAAGAAGGACAGGATCTAAAACTTACAAAACTCTACTTTTTAAAAAGGGTGTACTATCTTAGTTATTCTTTACACGTCTATGAAAACATCATTTTGCAGCTTAACATATAGTGTACAAAATATGTAAGAGTAACTGCAAACCAGTCACTCAAACTTTTACTGGGGGATTCTAAAACAACTTAGTATTTCGCACTGCTTCACTTATAAGTGAATTGAATTGTGAGGTGGCAGGAAAGACTAGGAGAAATTAACCTAGTGAGTTGTGGCTTCACAGTATGTTATAAACAAAAAAGTTTTTTTTTTTTGGAAAACAAGATCATTCAGGATGTCTTCCTAATGACGACAATCAAGATTAGAAAAAAGTAAAATTAATAATTCGTAATTGTGCTGCTGGTAGATCTGGATTGTGCAGAACTTCATGAGATAAAACTTTTTTTTGTTCAGTTTCTGCTCGGAGCAGCCCTCTAATTTGCTTAGATTCTTATTCTTCCTGACAACTGTTTGCTTGCTCAGGTCTTTCCTCTCTTTCAAATTCAGCCTCAGTTTCTCCATTATTTTTGGCATCCCTGCTCTTTTCCTGCATGCATATTTCTGCTTCACCCTTGCTGTCTGTTTCTCTTTCCTCAACTTACAACTTTTTCTACAAAACATTACTATGTGATCATTCCTTTCTGCTTCTATTAGTTGGTAATTGCTGACTTGTTTCCTGTTCTACACAATGTCACAAGGTGCCTTGTATATGAGAACTCACACACCTCATGCCACGGAGCAGTGCTCAGTCCCATGCAGGGTTGCCAGATTTCCAGCACCCCAGGTAGGGAGAAAAAAAAAGAAGAAGGTCTCTCACGGCAAGTGAAGACCAAAAAAAAAATATATAATGCTCACTCAGTAACTCTGCACTAAACACGGAGCTTTTTGTGATTAATGCATTGCACTTCCACATTCAACACAAGTAGCTCCGTGTTTAGCAATTTTTGATTGGCCCGTATGCCAGTTATACGGGACAATCAAAAAAAAAAAAAAAAAAAAACAAACAAAGCGGAGGCTGGCCGGGATTTAAACCGGCAGGGCGGGACTCGGGATCAGGCTGCTGATCTCGGGACAGTCCCGCCCAAATAGGGACGTCTGGCAACCCTGGTCCCATGCTGCAACCCTCTCAGCTGTGCATGACAGAGGATACAAATATGCTACAGACTGTGTTTTGTTGCTAAAATCAATGAGCACTACTAAATGCTGTGGAATAATGATGACTACAGATATAATGGTTCTCTGCGTACTGTCTCTATGGATATACATAGTATGTGTGCTCTCTCTATGGGTATACATAGTATGTATAAACTCTCTATGTATACATAGCATGTGTGCTGTCTCTATGGGTATACATAGTATGTATAATCCCTCTATGGGTATACATAGCATATGTGCTCTCTCTATGGGTATACATAGTATGTCTGCTGTCTCTATGAGTATACATAGTATGTGTACTGTCTCTATGGGTGTACACAGTATGTGTGCTCTTTCTATGGGTATGCAGAGTATGTGTGCTCTCTCTATGGGTATACATAGTATGTATATTCTCTCTATGAGTATACATAGCATGTGTGTTGTCTCTATGGGTGTACATAGTATGTGTGCTCTCTCTATGGGTATACAGAGTATGTGTGCTCTCTCTCTTTGTATATATGTTCTCTCTGTTTGGGTAAACATAGTATGTGTGTTCTCTCTCTCTATGTATGTTCATAGTATGTGTGTTCTATCTCTATGGTTATATATAGTATGTGTGTATGTAGTCTCTATGGGTATATATAGTATGTGTGCTGCTCTCTCTATCAGTACACATAGTATGTGTGCCCTCTCTATGGGTGTACATAGTATGTGTGCTCTCTCAATGGGTATACATAGTATGTATGTTATCTCTATGAGTATATATATAGTGTGTGTGTTGTCTCTATGGGTATATATAGTATGTGTGCTGTCTCTATGGGTATACGGAGTATGTGTGCTCTCTCTCTATGTATGTGTAGTCTCTCTCTTGGATATACATAGTATGTGTGTTCTCTCTCTATGGGTGTACAAAGTAAGTGTGTTCTCTCTCTGAGTATGCATAGTATGCGTGCTCTGTTTATGGGTATACGTAGCATGTGTGCTCTCTCTATGGGTATACATAGTATGTATGTTTTCTATATGTTTTCTCTATGAGTATACATAGCGTGTGTGTTGTCTGTATGGGTATACGTAATATATGTGTTGTCTCTATGGGATGTATACAGTATGTGTGATCTCTCTATGGGTATAGGAAGTATGTGTGCTCTCTCTCTCTCTATGTACATGTGGTCTCTCTCTTTAGACAAAGTATGTGTGCTCTCTCTATTGGTATACATAGTATGTGTGCTCTCTCTATTGGTATATGTAGTATGTGTGCTCCCTCTATGGGTATACATAGTATGGGTGCTCTCTCTATGGGTATATGTAGTATGTATGTTCTATGAGTATATAGTGTGTGTACTGTCTGTGGGTGTATGTAGTATGCGTTCTCTCTCTATCGGTATACATAGTTTGTGTGCTCTCTCTATGGGTATACATAGCATGTGTGCTCTTTCTATGGTTATACATAGTATGTGTAATCTCTCTATGGCTATACATAGCGTGTGTGCTCTCTCTATTGGTATATGTAGTATGTATGTTCTGTTTATGAGTATATAGTATGTGTGCTCTCTCTATCGGTATACATAGTATGTGTGCTCTCTCTATGGCTATACATAGTATGTGTGCTCTCTCTACCTGTATAAGCAGTATGTGTGCTATACACCCTAAGGGGGTATCTACATGTATGCTCTCTGTATGAGATATCTCAGTGTGTGTTTTCTCTATAAAATACCTTGGTGTGTGTACTTCCTGTGAGGATACTTTTGTATCTCTGTCCTTGTAGGATACCATGGTGTGTGTTCTCTATGGAGGTACCATTATGTGTGGTCTCTATAAGGATACCGTTCTGTGTATCCTCTCCAAGAGGGTACCTTGGAGTAAGTGCCCCCTATGGAGATAGCTTGATACATGTGCTTTCTCTATGGATAACTTGGTGTGTGTGCCCTCTCTGTGGAGATACCTTGGTGTGTATGTGTGTGTGTGTGTGTGTGTGTGTGTGTGTGTGTGTGTGTGTGTGTGTGTGTGTGTGATTGTGTGTGTTCTTTACCTTAGTATATGTGTTCTCAATGGCAAAGAAAGATATAACAGAAAAGAGGTAGCAGGGACTTCCATATACATACACAATACCTTATCCATTGACAGCCTTCCACAGCTACACCATTCCTATTTTTGTCTAAGGAATATTTAGCACAATCCCTCCAGCCAGCCAGCCATGGCACATTCCTGCTGCTAAAGCCAAATTTCATGGAGGAAAAAATAGTTGCCGTCAGGAGGCAAATGAATGTGTTACTTGATAGCATTTGGCTCAACAGAATGGAGTGGTTATACAGGTGGTATTCCTACGTGTAGTGTATTCATTTTGTTAATAGCCCTAGGACTAAAACATACAATGGGTACCATACCTGCATAATTGCAACATTTTATACATCCTTTACACCCACAAAATCCTTTAGGTTTTTCTATCCTGCCAAACATAGCAGAATATGCCATTTTCCTTTCACTTTTAATGTACTTGCAATAAATCCGATATTAAAACAGTATCAGCTGATTTTGCAAGATTTCTGATAGATGTCCCAGTTCAATACATATATTTGTTATTTTATGAGCCATTATATTAGACCACATGACCTAGAAATCAAGCTGAAGGTTAAATATTTTTAACTACCAGATTTTAATAACTTTTACCATATTGTCATTAACAGATGTTAAGCTAGCTATAAAAAGCCAATGTTTGACTTGTATTCAGAAAGATATGTCATCAAATGAAGAGTAGTTGTTATTGAGTACTACAGTCCACAGGCAGATTTATACGTTTAGTGGGTTTATCATTTATGTCAGGTTCCATTATATATTTTTTAGTTAAACCTGTGTCTATACGAAAAAGTTAGAGAAGCATTACTACAGCTAATAATTGCTGGGAGGCAGTTGAAGTAATAGAATGCAGAATGTAAGGTTTGACATTAATGTTTTGCTATTAAAATTTGAATATAGGCCATAATGTAGTGACTCTCTGAATACAGCCATTTTGCTGTGGGTGTCTTCATTTCCTGACATCTGTCATAGGTCATTTGGTTCTATTAGTATTATCAAGGTCCTCAGCCATCTTAATTATACTAATGAGTCCTGATGTCATTCATCTGTCTGTGGCCCCATTATCCAGTAATCTTCCTGAGGATACCCAAAACTCTGAAGCCAAACCCTGAGTTACACAGCACAATTTATTTCTTACTTTACTTTTTTTTTTTTTTTTTTTTTTTTTTTTAGAATTTGTCACTCTATGCCTGGAGAAAGAGTCAGCCAGAGAATGCTGTGTATTTACTTGCCTTACCTGACATAACTCTGAAAATACATTACTTGCTAAAAAAAAAAAAAAAAAAAAAAAAAAAAAAAAAAAAAAAAAGATAATTGCAGTGTGTCCCCTGCTCCAAGAAGAATAAACAACAATGCACACTTCTTCACAAACTCTAACCTCTAACACTAGCAAAGCATTTTTTGCAGCTCAGCATGTCTGCTGAACAGAAGTTAGAAGAAAAAAAATCATCTTGTAAACAATTAATTAGTGTTCCTCATGAATTATCATTTTTACTTCCTCCTGAAGATCTCCAAAGGGAATTGAAAACCATTTTTGCAGGTGGTGGCATTCAAACAGAGGGCAATCAACAGTCTGAGAGCAGCTCTGCACCACTCTGAGGCTCTCTTAGGGTGAATGGTGCTAGGATTAGAGCACAGCAGGGGGCTGAGGGTTTCAGGTGTGGAGCTTAGTGTTTGTGATCAGCAAAAAAGTCTTGAATTTCTCTGAACTGCTCTTCTTCTAATAGTCACTTCTAGCAAGTAAATGTTCCAAAAGTGACAAGTGTTCTCACAGTCCTTTAAGAGCAAACATGATCTGCATTTCAAAGCCACTAACCTCATTCGAAGACATAAACTGGGCTGTGCATCAAACACAATATACTCTACCAGAAATAAATAAAAAAATACAAATACACATACATATATATATATATATATATATATATATATATATACACACACACACACACACACACACACACACACACTACTGTACTCTACAGCAGATTCGACCACAGTAAGCTCCTTGCATGAGTCTAAAATTTCTAACAATATAACGATCAAGAATAATGCAATTACAGTCACAATTAGGCAATGAAGTACTAAGCTATTATATACAATCTGATGATGTTAGTACAGCGAAATACTGAGTTGTGGAAAAAGCCACAAATATAAAAAAATGTCTTTTTAAGCCTTTCCACATAAAAAACATATTCTGCATTTTTGTCAGTCACAGTCAGGTTTTAAAGTAGTCATCTTCTGTAAATATTTAGAAATTTAAAGGCTAGCATGTCTGTTAACAAATATTTGTTTCAACAAATATTTCAGATTACTTGTTAAAAATGACCTTGGCATTTTTAATGTTATATATAACTATCTATGCTTACTTACTGAAGGTCACAATCACAAGCTAAAAATAGCCATGTAAAAGGAGATTATTTCACCTAGCTTTTGCCGAAGAAGAAGAAAACTGATTATCCCCCCCAACACATGCACACACAGCTAACTGCATTTATACCAATCTTTCTGAACATCTCTTTAGTTAATATTTAAAGTACTATATTGGTGTCAGGAGTACTGTGTAGCAAAATTGATATTTATTTTTTTTTTTTCAAAACAATTCATACAGTTTTTTGACTAGGTATGTATAGTTTAATAAATAATGTACATTTACACAAATGTGATTGTATAGTCATGAGCAAAGTGTACAGAACAATTTAACACAATCAAGGCTACATAGTACGAAAGGAAATTGTTAGAATATATGCTGTATTAAGGTTGTCAAACTATATAGGTCAGTGTCCTTTACAAAATAAATACAAGGCTAATACAGAAGTCGTACCGAGACAACACTCAGTTCACTGTGTGCTATACTACATAAACCGAAAGACCTACTTTAATTGAAAAAGTAGATTTAGTAAAATAGTTTTAATATCCCAGCATGGATATTAGTTAATGAATTGATGCAATAATCATAAGAGGATAACTAAATTGAAATGAATGTTTGAAATATGTTGGGATATGGTTACCTTTATTTTATCAGTACACACATTTTCATTAGTTGGTTATTACAGCAGTATGACAAAAATATTTCAGATTAAATAATTCAAATCACATTTCTGAAGGTGACTGCCAGATGGACAGAAAAAGGATTATATGACTATGGAGAAAATGAAGAAATAATTCATGTTTTAAGGACAAACAGAATAGATTGCATATGTAAGTATGTGTAGTGTTGAGGTAGGTTAAAGCAACAGTAAGTGATTTATAAATAACATGCAGTCATTTACTTATTATTCATTTGTGTGTATATATTCCATTTATTTCTTAATGTAAGCTAACTATTCTGTGAATAATATTGTTTATACTATATACTAGAATTTGTTTTTATGGAAATATTAAAATGTTCACATTTCATGTATATAAAAAGAAGAAATTATTATAAACTATAGTCTTTAAAGATAGCTGGGTAACTGTTTTTGAAATATGTAGTATCTGTAAAGAACCGTACAAGCTAAATAAAAAAATGCATATAACTTCTTTATCTTCATATAGTTTTGTATTAGCCTTGTTGAAATTTATATAAAACTGGCATGAGTTTATTTACTAAAGAAATGCAATTTATTCATTCTTATAATTTGTGATTTATGAATAACAAATGTGTTTACTTCAGGGCTCTGCATTTTGCAAGCATCTTATTTAGTTTATTTGGAGATATCAACACTGGTCTACTTATAAAAAAATATATAAAATAGTTCTTTATGTGCATGCAATCTGATTCACTCACAGTTATTTTTTGTCTGCTATAACATCAGAACATTTGAAAAACA
This sequence comes from Protopterus annectens, assembly GCF_019279795.1. Classification (NCBI taxonomy): domain Eukaryota; kingdom Metazoa; phylum Chordata; order Ceratodontiformes; family Protopteridae; genus Protopterus; species Protopterus annectens. The sequence goes on along the minus strand of NC_056737.1, from coordinate 493,539,043 downwards.
CCATGAAAAACGTGTGTTCACATTTTGTGTGGTTCTAAAAACTTAACATGATTAATACAGTCATCCTGGTGCACTTCCAGTTAATTATTTCATTTATTTGTGTTTATTTCAGGTTGTTAGACTGTGCCACAAAAGCTCCATTTTGAACCTTGACCTAATTATAAAAAAAAGAAGAATGTTACAGTGTCTTGTATATGTATGCATAAGTACACCAATTAAACAATGTTTTAAAAATCTGTGCAGGAAAATAACGATTTCAGAACATACAATTTACAATATGTACATGCAAAAGAAAGTACACAGGTTTTAATGCATGTTAGGGCATGACAAATCCAAAGATGACCGTAGACTTAGTTAAAAAACATGATATTATTTATTACATGATTGAGATTTTAGCCAGTTGCAAGTTGTGCATTGTTGGATGTCAGGTTTGTGTACATCATTTGTACTTGGACACACTGAATATGTACAGTCTGAGATTTCCTAAGATAATAAGATATTTTTCTTTGTAATATTTAGAAGAGAGTTCCATAGTTTTTCACTTGCTACTAAGAATGTTTCTATTGTTACTGATATGTGATAATATGGTTGTAGAAAGGGTGCACTGTGCAACTGTGCCATTGTGGAGGGAAGCAACGAGTCTATGTAGAGTTTTGGTGCAAGGGCAGATGCAAGGGATGGGCACTGTCTGAAACCTGTCAGGCTTCTCCCTTACACACTGTTCTGCAGTGTAGATAACAAAATATTTTAAAGATTTTAAAGACATTTTCTAGATGCAATAAATTAATTTAATCTCTTTTGTTTTGCAGTTAGATGACAATATTCTTATACTGCTCTATAGAAGTTTGCACCCTCAGTTTTCAGTGCTGCATCTTCCTGTAAATAGGCCTCTACTATTTAGTTAGCTGTTGTATCTACTAAAATTATACAGATTATCAGATTTATAAACCCACATTCCTTGTGTTCAGGAGGATTTCAGGCTGCTATGAATATATTTATTTTATTTTTATTTATTTCACATTTGTTTGGGCAGTCACGGTAGTGCAGCTGTTAGCATTGTCACCTCACAACAAGAGCTTCTCCAGTTTGATCCTCAGCTGGGGTACCTTCTGTGCGGGTGCTCTGGTTTCCTCCTACATCCCAAAGAAATGTAGTAGGTGGATTGGACACTCTAAATTGGCCCTAGGCGCGTGTGTGTGTGTGTGTGTGTGTGTGTGTGTGTGTGTGTGTGTGTGTGCCTTCTGTGGAAGGTTGGGTGCCAGGCTGGCAACTCAACACTGTAAAACTCCACTGCCAATCATGAGCAGACAGGTGATCTGCTGTAGTGACCCCTAAATGGGAAAAAGCTGAAAGAAGAAGAAGATTTATTTCACATTTGTTTACTGGGAAAGACCGACTAGGTGAAATACCATTTTCAGTGGAGGACTGGGGAGAAAAGCTCCACTTACAAATCAAAGACAATGTAATAGGACATTTAAGATTATATGTACATATGCCATTGTAGAAGAAGTACTATGGACTTGCATTTACTTAAGTTTAACATGCATTAAAATGAGGCCTAACTAATAGGGTTTATCAGTTACAGTACAGTAAACTCTCAGTTAACCAAAACTCAAGCAACCAGCATTCTCAAGCAACCAGCAAAAAAAAAAAAAAAAAAAAAATCAAAGAAATACAGTACATTATGAACAATTAAATTCAATTTTCACGTATTGCCCTTCCTGTCCACCCCCTCCCCCCAGCCAGGCTTTTAATTACTGTATTTCAATATTAAAATCAAATGAATGCAGTGTTTGTGGTATAGTATAGTGTACAGTATTAGTCAGGCCTATTTTTAATAGTAACTCTCAAGCAACCAGAAACTACAGTTATCCGGCATCTGCCAATCCCCTTGGGTGTGGGTTAACTGAGAGTTTACTATATTAAAACGATTGCACAAAATGCAAATCTAATAGGCTTTTTTAAAGAATTATTCTACCATAATGTTTTATAATACACTAAAAAACAATGGTGAGAGCTCTAACACTAACAGTGAAGTACAAGCTTTCCTTCTTTTTGATACCTATTGATGTTCACTACATATTGATGTTCACTACCTATTGATGTTCACCTCTTCAGTGTTGTTCACAATTCTTCTTTCAACTTTTCCTGATTAGGGGTCACCACAGTGGATCACCTGTCCACTCATGATTGGCAGTGGAGTTTTACAGTGTCAAGTTGCCAGCCCAGCACCCAATCTTCCACAGAAGGCACACACATGCATGCCTAGGGCCAATTTAGAGTATCCAATCCACCTACAGCATGTCTTTGGGATGAAACTGGAGCACCTGGAGGAAGCCCACGCGACCACAGGGAGGGCATGCAGACTCTACACAGAAGACACCCCAGCCGCGGATTGAACTGGAGAACCTCAGTGTTGCTCACAATATGACTTCTTTAATATCATGCTATCTAAAACTATTAGTTGAACCATTAACACTGGTGGTCTTAATATTTCCTATAGCTTATGGAAAAGCTACTTGCATCTAAGCAAATCAGATCATCCAATCAAGCCAAATTATTTAACACTTAATACATCCAAAACTGTTCTATTCCTAAGCCCATAGTTTAAATCGTAAGCCCTTACTATATATATGCTATCCTGTTTAGCATTCACCGTTCTACTTTGTTCTAAAGCTAAAACACCAAAGAGGTATACAGATAACCGATTAATAATTATAGCAAGGCTTGGAACAGCACCACTGGCAGATAGATTAGTTTTAATAGACACTTACAGAACCTTGTTTATTTATTGTAATTATCGACCAATGTATCTTTGAAATACAGTTACAATATCCTTGAATATGTAAAAGCAATATCTAGGATAAATTACATAAAGAAGCACTCAGTAAAGCTCCATACCACTTTAGGAGTCCATCATACTAGTTATAGAGAGAAGTCACCTTTATGAAAGAAAACATCATTCAAATATTCTTATTTTTTCCAGTGTGAGAATGACAGACATGTTTAAAGAATGAACAAGCACAAGAATCTATCTGCCTAGTTCCAACCTTACTACGATGAGTGTTGAGGGAAAAAAAATAATCAGAGAAACTAGTGGTCTTCAAACTTTGTTGAAATGCTTAGTCACAATAATTTCCAAATATCATGAATCCCAGGTAATGTTCCAAAGCAACAAGCCTTTATTCATCACAGACAAGCGATCCTCAGTAACAAAAAAATCAGAAATATTTTAACAATGTTAAACATATCAGCTTTTATATACTAAGAAGTAGATGTGGAAAATATATGTATTGCTTAATTTTAAACCAGCCTATTCATGGCAAGCAATATAAACAGGGCTGTAAAAGTGCTATTTTAGAACAGTAAGTACCCACCCCACACACTACTACTGATTTGATCAAACTAAATCCTAGTTAAGGAAAACACTACCTATCTATTTGCGACCCACATTCAAAGATCAGTTCAAATTAACTGCATTCAGAAAACTAGGACTTAACTACTATTACTCTATGTTGAATATATAGTAGCTGCCACACAATCTGTAAAGGTTTTTAGGGAATTTTTGAGGAATATTTTTATGTACTAAAAACATACTAAATAAGAATACAAAAGGATGTGTAGAATGTGTGTATATATATATATATATATATATATATATATATATATATATATATATGTGTGTGTGTGTGTGTGTGTGCGTGTGTATGTGTGTAGATATATATATATATATATATATATATATATATATATATATATATATATATATATATATATTAGATAGATAGATAGATACTTTAACCTCAATTCCACTTTGATTAGATTTATTGCAACATACCAGAGATTTAAATGGTAAATTCAAAACATACATTTTTCATGCCGCTATTACCATGTAGCATTGGTATAATTCCTCCATTTACCATGCTGGTTGACACTCATGCACACACCTGCACACTTTTATATATTGCTAGTTTACTTCATCCACTGTTTTCTGTATTTTTTGTGTGTTTTTGCAACTAGTTTTCATTGTATAAACATGTTTTGGGGCTGTTAACATAAAAACTGTCATGACAGTATTTTTTTTTTTTTTTTTTTGCAAAGCACAGACATTTTTTTCTGAGTGGTTAATAACTTAGAATTTTATGTATGCTAATATGCATGGGCAGATATTTACTAGATATTATTAGACAGATGTATTTTTATATTTATAGTGTTCTAGTTTGATTATGTTTAGGATTAGATAACTATGTGTTTAGTCTTGATTTTAGTTCTTGTCAGAGACCTGATGAAGGGTTTGTTACATTAGTTAGCCGAAAGCGATTTTAGTTAAAGGTCTTTTTATGTACATGTTATGCTTTTTTTAATACCTGATCTTGGAATGTGGGTTGCAGACAGATAGGTAGTGTTTTCCTTAACTAGGATTTAGTTTGATCTGATCAGTAGTAGTGTGCAGGGGTTGGTACCTGCTGTTCTAAAATTCACTTTTACGGCCCTGTTTATATTGTTTGCCATGAATAGGCTGGTTTAAAATTAAACAGTATATGTATTTTCCACACCTACGTCTAAGTATATAAAAGCTGATATATTTAACATTGTTAAAATATTTCTGATTTTTGTTACCGAGGATCGCGTGTCTATAATGAATAAAGGCTTGTTGCTTTGGAACGCTACCCGGGTGTCATGATATTTGGAAATTATTGTGACTGAACTCATCAATGAGGTTTTAAAACCACTAGATTCTCTGTTTTGTTATTTATTTAATTATTTTTATTGTTTTTTAATGACTGACATGTTCAGACAAGTAAGAAGAAAATCAGAAAACCTGTTGTAGTATGAAGGGTACTGTTAAAATCGTCTGAAATTACCTTTCCGTACTAGTCATATCAGAGAAGTGTAATAGTCAACCAGTGCTAATACTGTTGATGCAAATACGGCACTTAGGTAGAAAACTGAAGTATGTGATCACTAGAAATGCATGTGCTATATCCCAGTTTATGCTGTTTGGATGATGAACACTTGTTAACTAGGTAGAAGCCTAACGTATACTGTAAGCAGTATGGAAGCAATTATGATTTACATTACATGCCTTACTTTCATCATAACGAATGAAGAAAACATTTTAAAGCAATATGCAAGGATGACTACATTTAGGAAAATTAATATTCATTTTTATGTAATTACATAATGCATGGTATTTAACATATGATCACAATTTCTCTAAATTTAGTGAACAGATTTGCTTTGAAATATATTTCATAAAGTGCTTGTAAAAGTTAAGACTCGTGTTTTGAATTCAGTTTTTGTCATGTAGTCCAGGATACACAGAGATGCGCTTCATAACAGTGGATGGCTTGTTCCAGAAGAAGACAATACACTGCTGTGCAAAATACACATGGACACTAATCAGTGGGATATTACACAAGTAGGCAGCTAACAGCACTTCAGGAAAGCATAAAAAGCAATGATGGAAACTACATACCTGAATCAAAGAGATGTAGCTGATATGATAGATTGAGGAATACAGTCTCACTCTTAAATTCCTTGTGCAAGCTGCAAATTAGAGGCGCAGCAGCTAGTGTAAGTAGATTTCCTTGGTGGCAAGATGTTTACATGCAGAATTGCATTAACAAATAGTAAAGACCATGACATGGGTGGAAAGGGGAATACAGAAAAAATAGGAAAATGGATAAGTAGGGGAACACATGGTATGAACTCATATGGGGAAAGCAATCTTATGAGATATATGGCACATTTTTTTTGTGGTGAGAGGTCCCCATGTATATATATATATATATATATATATATATATATATATATATATTATATATATATAGGTCTACTTCATGTAAACGAAATTCCATAATGCCGACATTCAAAAAACCGAGACTAGAACATCGAAATTCCATATGCACTAAATATCAGAACACCGACAATTAAATCATCGACTTTCAGAATCCCAAAAAACATAACGTTAAGAAATATGTAATTTTGTACCATGATTGTCACCAACACACCAGAAATCATGTCGACTTGCTCCTGTAAAGACTCCACCTCTGTTTTGTATCGTGTATAAGCTTCAGTATATTCTCACAGTCACCATAACCGTTTTGTACAATCCTCCACACTGCCACAGAGTTATGTATCAACTCAGTGTATGCCGATGGAACTGAATAAACTACATATCACTTCCTGTATTACCAAACAGCTGTATTTTGTAGTGATAAACTGTGTAGACATAGAAGGAGTACATCATGTAAGCTGATAAGTGCACTTTTACATACGTTTCTTCCAAGAAACACTACTTTACTAATATCATCTGAATAGCAATATTATTAAATCAACAGTACCAAGTATAAGAGATATGAGTTCCTGTCTCTGACATCTGAAGCAGCATATAAGACAGCCATCAACAGAGAGAATAAGGGTGGATAATTTTGCCATATTAACACAATGTACAGCACTCTTCTGTTCAAACACATTCGTCTCATTCATAGGTAGTGATATGATAACAAACTGCATACAAGGGTTTAATCATTACCAGAAGTTCATACTGAGATAAACATCCCATTACTACGTGCATTACACATCGTCACTCCACACACTAATAAACATTCAATCAGCCATCTTCACTCTAAATACAAATAAACATCCCAATAATACATGCATCACCCATGCCAATTCCACAAAATAAGAAGTGTCCCATTACCAAGTGCTTTACTGGATGATCTCTACCACTATGAGAGAACACATACTTTTCGACGAGCTGTTAAGAAGACAGCTACATTTTCAATAACTTTGCTATGGACTTTACAAAGTCTATGGGAGTATAAAAGTCCTTATTAGCCAAAACTCTTTGAAACTGTTGATGTCTCATGATCAGTTTTCTCTTCTTGGGGGAAGGGGGACACCCAATAGACATCTGAACCCTGAGCTCATCTACACGGTCTTGTTCTTTTACCAACACTGATATTAGCACACTTAAATCAGTACCTCTAGTACCTAACAAACACTTAAGTTGCCTATGCCAGGCTTTGACAGAATTTTGTGTACAAGGGAGGAATAGCTCATTTAACTTGTACACATTCCAGAAAGCAACAGGAAATAGTGGTGGGAAACGGACAGATGAGGAGGTAAATTATTAAACTTTTGGAGTTTATCATACATGTACCAGTCTGAAAAATATTTTAAAAGCTCTTTACTTTCCATTGGAAATGTTTCTTTCAGTACCTGGAATGTGCTCTGCACTTCACATTCTTTAACAAACGCAAGGGCAGTTAAACACTTAACGGACAATTGAAACACTGGATCCCTGTTGTACATAGACCCCAGTCCCAAAGCCTGCACCTTCCTCCACAAGTTCTGTCCGAAATGAAAGAGGCATCCCTTGGATTGGGCACAGGGAATATTAAGACGCACACTCTTTAATGCAGCAATCTCAAAATCACAGAGCATGTACTTTACATCAACCTGGAGTCCATGCTCAGACAATAGATGAAACATGCAAAGCCACATATATTTATAAGCCTTTAGTGATTTTTTTTTGACATGAGGCAAAATACTAATGGTAGTGCCTTGCTGTATGTACCATATTTAACCAAGCCATGCAGACTATATAAATGTCAGCAGGTTAGCCCTTTAGTAAAGAATGTTCCATCCATTAACCATATGCTTGCTCGACTCACATCATACAAGTTATTCAATGTAGTGAATAGCACCACAGTGTTATATGTGGCCGCATTGCTCATAGTTTTGCTAATGAAATACCCTGATTTTTAATGGAAACATGTCAAAGTCTATATTATGCAAAGTAAGTGTTTCATTACTCTCTGTCATGCACATTTTGTGTCTCACACATCCTATCTGTTGTAAGAGGGCTTTTCCGTTGGGTAGGCTATGTATTGTATATGGAGAAGTTGATGCTAATGCATCTTGCACAAGTAAACATGGCGTGTCTCGGCTATATTCAGCCCTAACTTTCAACTCATGACACACACTGTATTTTTCAATTTCTCCTGGATCGCCTACATGATGGTGAGCTACGGACTTTTCTAACCTATCACCATTAGGAAGCAATGTTGTCACAGCTCTACCCTTGCACTTTTGCAAGCATTTATACTTAAAGCCCCAATACCTCCTACAATTCCTGTAGTGTTCCAAATTGTATAGATAACCATCTATTACTAAAATCTTCTTACTTTTTTGAGATGTTATCATTTTATACATATTTCCGATAACTCCAGGTACTTCCTGAGTCATGTCAGCCATGTTTGCTTCAGTACATGGTACAGCATTTTAAAGGTATAGACCCTCCTTTTATAGTGATCAAGGCAGTGATACAGACTATGCTGATATTACCATTACTTGTCGACTATATGGGATTTGTGCAACTGAATTTTCATGCATATGGAATTTTGGTGTTCTGGTATATATGTATATGGGTCTCCCTCATTTTGTTGAATGCTGTTTCTTTGACAAACACAGGGGGTATGGTTTAATCTCAAAGTACAGACAGACAAGGGGTAGAAATGTCGATGATGTGCAATGTCGAGACAGGTAAGTGGGTTGGAGGGGTGAGAGTGTTTTTGCATGTGTTATGTCAGCTAAGGTTAGTGCCAGGAATGTGTGGAGGATAGGTATTGTATGATGGTGTGCAAGTTTGTGTATTTTAGGGTCAGGGTCAGGGTTAGATTGGGGATAGATGCAGAGTTGTTTGTGTGTGATTGTGAATGTTTGGGTGTCCAAGTGTGTCTTGTGTAGTGACACTGTTGCAGGAAGATTTTTGTGAAGATAAGGTGAAGGGTTAGGGTCGAGGCGAGGGGCAGTGACAGGGTTAGGGTTAGCATCCATTACTAAGGTGGTATGGGGGGTCAGATCCTCCTGCCCTGTTTAGTAATGGGTGCTAACCCAAAGCCTAATGCTTCCCTTTCCTTAGCACTAACCCTACAACTTACCCTATAAAAATCTTCCCATAACACGGCCACTATTCAGATGAATTTGAGGATAGTGTTATGGTGAGTTTTAGTGTTAAGATTAGGAGAGACAATAGTTTTCCTTTCCCAATATTATTTCATTCAATATTTTTCACTTTCAGTATTGTATATGTTCAAACTTTTTTGTCGGTGTATTTAATTTGCCATTAAATTAGTCTGATCATACATGATAGAACCATATATCTATCAATGTATCGCTCGCTCTCTCTCTCTCTATATATATATATATATATATATATATATATATATATGTGTGTGTGTGTGTGTGTGTGGGTCCACTATGTAACCCCAAAATACTGAATTCCAGAATTTCAGTATTTCGAAATTACATAGCCGAAAATACTACTACAATACAAAATCCCGAAACCCCATAACCGCAAAATTTAAAATCCCAAACGTACACTACACATATAGCACACACATAAACATACGCACAACTTCCCCCCACAATAATATATAATCCTACACTACACATAAGCAGGGGGGCAAGCCCCTCTGCACCCCTCACACACCCCCTACTTAAATATTCTAACTCTGAGATCGCACAAACAGAAACACAAAGGAAACTCACACCCACACATTTTACAGTCCCTCACACACACACATCACAGTCACAACACACACTTACACACACTAAAGCCCCTAACCAACACACTTACACATACATACTTACCTAAACTTCCATCCATCCATCCATTCACACACCGCACCAGCAGAAGCACTAATTCAACATCTCCGAGATTTGGGATTTTGAATTTCGCGCTTCTGTGGGTTTCAGAATTTAGTGTTTTTGGCTATGTATTTCGGGATTACATACATATATAAATATATATATATATATATATATATATATATATATATATATATATATATATATATATATATATATATATATATAGTTCCCCTTCAAACCATCGAATGTTTAAAACATTGAAGTTCAGATCATCGAGACCTAAACATCGAGTTTGAAAACATCGAAGGTTTGAAGGGGAAAAAAAAGGTAAGTGTAGGTGGGAGAATGCTTGTGTTTTTGCAGGGCACCAAGGTGCCCTGATGTGTGTGTCAATGTGCCATCTGTGTGATGGCACTACAGATAGGGTATGGAAAATCTCACGTTTAGCTCTTCTGCATATAGTGCTAAACGGGAGATTTCCCTTTACTCCACTGTAGTGCGGTCTCGGAGATGGAATATTAAAGTAGGTGGGGTGTGGGGGGTGCAGGGGTAATCTTCGACATTTCAAAATTCGAGGTTCTGGTCTCAATGATCTGAACTTCGATGTTTTGAAATTTTGATGGTTAGAAATGGAACTATATATAAATATATATATATATATATATATATATATATATATATATGTATATTTGGGTCCGCTATGAAATCCCATTGCACAGAATCCTGATGCCCAAAATACCGAGACAAAAAGCCTGAAACCCCACATTACCGAAAGACCAGAAGTGCGAAATTCAAAATCTTGATGTTAAGGGATTTTGAGTTAGCACTTCTGGTTTTGCAGTTCAGGTAAGTATGTTTGTGTAAGTGTGTTTGTGAGGGGCCTTAGTGTGTGTAAGTGTGTGTTGTGACTGTGGTGTGTGTGTGTGTGTGTGTGTGTGTGTGTGTGTGTGTGTGTGTGTGTGTGTGTGAGGGACTGTAATGTGTGGGTGTGAGTTTGCCTTGTGTATATGTTTGTGCGATCTCGGACTTAGAATAATAAAGTAGGGGGTGTGGGGTGGTTTGTTTGGTTATGGGGGGAGGGGTGTGTGTATGTTTGTGTGTGTGCTATATGTATGTATTGGTTTCACGATTTTGAATTTCGCACTTTCAACGTTTCGGTAATGTGGGGTTTCGGGCTTTTCGTCTCGGTATTTTGGGCGTCGGGATTCTGTGCGTTTGGGATTTGTAGGGGACCCATATATATATATATATATATATATATATATATATGTGTGTGTGTGTGTGTGTATGTATATATAGATATATATATATATATATATATATATATATATATATATATATGCCAAGTCCACAGCAACACGATGGTGACCAAGTGACCAAAAGCAGGCAAACTCTTCATGGATAAACACAATTTATTGCAGCAATAAAGGCTCTCCAAACCATATTTATATATGTGCGTGTGTGTGTGTGTGTTTTTACTAGCTTTTATCAACATTTGTGCTTGTCACAGATATCACAATACTTCAAAAACCCCAGAGCATGCAAAACTTCAAAAAAATCATCAGTTTTTGTACAGGGAAAGCTCCCCACACCCACCAGCCCCCACACCCTCGATAATAATAATAACTCAGAGATTGCACAAAATTGGGGAAAGTGAATATTCTCAAACCCCAAGAATTGTGCAATCTTGCACACCTGTCGATGAAACACACTGTCAAAAAAAGCATCTGTACCTACATATATATATATATATATATATATGTATATATATATATATATATATATATATATATATATATATATATATATATACGTGTATGTGTGTGTGTGTGTGTGTGAGTACATGTGTGGAATGAGGACAGGAAGGAGGCACTCTAGGCATGGATTATAAAATAATTGGGATGAGTAAGAAGAAAAATAACTTGTTATGGGGTGAATTTTATTATGGCAGTCAAGCTTGAGGTGAATGGTGCGACATCCCCACACTGGGCCAAGAATCAAGTAGCCTAAATCCTCAACACTGACACTGGAGAAGGACGTTCACTTGGAACACAAATGGATACTCTCAGTTTTCCAGATGCAGACCTGTCTGCATCAAGCACAATTTCCCTTAAGAGAACACAGAGAGCACAGTCAGCCAGTAGTCTGGATTTCTTTATATCTGTCTCCCTTCAGATCCCCAATAAGGCTGCCCCTGATACAGCTGCAGAGTTAAGTACTCAGCAGAGTGTCCAAGCCAAGTCCTCTAGCACACCCTCTGTGAAACTAGTCCTTCATGTCCCTGCTCCAAGTACCTGACATACACACTCTGTGAGATTTAATATTTCTCTCACACACACACACATACACACACACACACACACACCCACACACACACACACACACACACACACACACACACACACACACACACACACACACACACACACACACACACACACACATCTGGGAAAGGCTGGCACAGATTTACCTGCTGTGCTCCCTTCTGCCCCACCACAAGACACTCCACAATCAGCTACTCTAAGGCCCTTAACAAAGGGTGTCCAATTATAGTGTGTAATATTAATTCTACTAGAAATGGTAGTAGTAGACCAAGACAGCTAGACCTTCAGGAGTGGCCCCCACAGTGTCACCAAATAAATATAAGCAATCTCAAAGGTTAAATACTTTCTAAAGAACCAGCCACAATAAAAGTTTCAAATATATTTAATACCAAATAATAAAAGAGCATGAAAACACAGAATATATATTTACAGAATACCACAGACTTCAAATTACAGGAAATATTGAAAATACCACTGATAGACAGACTCAGACAAATAAAGAAAACCAATATCTAAACTAAGCTTCACTATATTTTCCTGATTGAATCTAAGAGAATTACTATTCCCTATTTACTTAATAGAGCAAGGCGGATGATGCAGTGAATGGGCCTTCTTGTTATCAGGCCCAAGACAAAATACTCGGGTCTGTATTATAAAATCGAACGTTAAGGTTGTCGAACACCTAAACGTTGACACCTAAACAGCAAAACCTGAAAATCGCAAATGGCCACTTCCGCAAATTTTTTCACAGGGAAAAAAAATTGCTTGGCCAGCGGACAGTAAAACAAACTTTAAAATCCTAATCAAGTGGGGGCCTATGCCCCCCACACCTCCCTAACTAAATATACCAACTCTGAGATTGGTCTATATTGGAGAGAAGGGCAAATTCCTGATAAATGGCCAAGCAAATTTTTTCCCTGTGAAAAAAATCGCAGAAGTGGCCAGTCACGGTTTTCAACTTTTGCTGTTTAGGTGTCAACGTTTAGGTATTCGACAATTTAAATATTTGGTTTTATGATGTAGACCCGAATACTCAATACTGAGAGATTTCTCTTTGTAAGACCTAAAACTTCCAAGTGGCTGGGAGAATGACCTCATCAGATCACCTGACTCTAGGTTCTCACAGTATTCCTTTTGAAGCTTGAGACGGGATGTTAGCATAGATGCGATAAGTAGCATAAGGTTTTGCTAATATTTATGGCAGTGCCTGGGGCTTCCCCTCTTTTTACTGAGCTAATGAACAAAGGGTTCTTCCAGACATGCTATCTCTTGTCCTATTCAGAGCTGTGAGATAAGCACTTCTGTGGCCCAACAGGGGTCCAATTAACAGTATTCTAATTAAGTAAGAAGTAAACTAGCTGTTTAACCCCTTCTCTTCAAGTGTCCTTTACCAACTTATATACTTAGTCTCACGGGTTTTTCATTGACTGTTATTGGCTATTCATCATTTTAAAAAGTGTTTGTTTTATGAAAATAGTATCTGATGAAGGGAATATCCCGAAAGCGCTCATCTTGTGTTTTATCTTGTGTTTTTATGCAATAAAAGTGATACAGTTTAGCAGTGTCCTACACCGTTTTTATTTTATTTCGTTGGCTGGTTCGTGTGTTAGGACTTTGGTGCAGTATTGGATTTTTACTTCTATTTTGCTCCAATTATCTACATACTGCGCATGCTATGGAAGGAAAAACAAGTACAGGTGAAGACTCAACTGTTCTGAGAAATACAAGGACATTAACTACCAAATGGAGTCTTGAACAATATACTGAGAAGGTGAATCCACTTTTGCATTTGGGTTTTTCACTAAACAAAGATGTTTTTCATGAGCAACAAATTCCTGCTGCTGTAGACAAGACTTTTGAGGATCTAATAAAAGAACTCAGCTTCAAGGTGAGCAAGTTACAACGCTTACAATGGCAGACTTTTCACTTAGAAGCCTGCATTGATTATGGCATTGTTCCCAGGGGAATGAGAATCCTGTGCATGCCAGCACAGGGGGACCGTTACCCGGACTTGCTAGCCAAATGGCAGTCCATTAATATTTGTACTAGTTTCAAGTACATGGAACTGTTAAATGACTATTTTTCACCAAATATTGAACAGCTTAAGAAAGAAGTCGCTGACATACAAATGAAGCTGGAGAATGAATATGTTGATCCAAAGAGTATTGAGCGACTGGGGCAACTATTTGGAACTTTTGCAGCTAGCGACGAACGTTTGAAGAAACAAAAGTTAGGCAAATTACAAAGAGACTTTGAAGATTTTACACATGGTAACATCTTCGTTTGGCCTAGACTGAATGCCACTCAGTCCCAAGGCATCCAGGTTCCAAACAATACACGCAGATGGGAACGCTCACATATGCCAGTTAGCGTGAGCCGGAAACCTAGTGAGGCGGAGCCGATTCAGCTTGAGAAGGATGCACAAGTTAGTGTGAGTCGTACAATCAGCGAGGCAGATTGTTTCCAGCGAGAGAAGCCTTCAACACGACCATCTGAAGCTCAACGTACAGCTGCCTCGTTCTCCACTGTCAACAGGACTTTTTCTGGACCTCTGTCGAGTCAGGCTGACAGGGACATGCTACCAACAGAGTCCACCAATGGGTTTAGTCTAGGATCTAATCCCACACTGACCACAGGGGCTGTTACCAGAACTGAGATTCCGCCAGCAGTCATCTCAGAGGTCTTGGTACATGGCGATACCAACACAGGGGCATGTCCCAAAGAATAACGAGGGAAGCAACGTTTTTTGGAAATGCTGCCTGCCCCTGTGAAGAAGAAAGGGGCATGGAAGAGGTCATCAAGCGAAGATCGGATTGTGGACAAGAGGAGGAGGAAGGTGCTGGACTGACTCATAGCCATATGGACTCTGGTATTGTGTATAATTTGTCTACGTATGTTTTAAGCGAACATGAGCTGGTGGTTTTAAACAAGGGATTAACTTTTGTCCCTAGCAATAGCAGTATATACAATGAAGTAGTGATGGATATAATGTTATTTACCCGCAATGTGGCTTTGCAAGTTATGTTTGGAGGGAATGGACTGCATGATAAAGTACAAAGGAAACCAAGCAGTTATGTTCCACCTTTGACCCCAGCCTTAGGTTTATTTATTAATAGTTGTGAGCAAGATTTGATTAGGTATTTTATGCAGGACAATAAAAGTAAGTATTATAACTTAACACCATCACAAAGGGCAGCCCTACAAGGTCTAATGAAGAATAGAGAAATAACAATAAAATCAGCTGATAAAGGAGGGGCTATTGTTGTGCTAGATACTACATGGTACATTGAAAAGTTAAGGAAAGTATTGTCTGATGAGAGCACATATGTCAGCATTAATCCTTTGGGTGTAAAGCATGCTACAGATAGGGTACATCAAGTTCTGCATAGGTTATTAACAGAGTTAAAGATCAATGAAACAACTTTTGAATTTCTGTGGGTGGAAAAACCTGTAACGCCTATTTTTAAGGCACTTCCTAAAATTCACAAGTCTTTGGTTAACCCACCCCTTAGACCCATAGTTTCGGGGAGGGGATGGGTTACAGAGAACATATCATTATGGCTTGAACATTATCTGAGACCCTTTGTAGATGGGCTGGATAATGTATTAAAAGATACAGGTGATTTTCTGATGAAACTGGGCAAAGTGAAATGTACAACTAAATTATTAATGGTCACTATGGATGTTAACAACTTATTCACTGTGATAAATAACAACTATGGTGTCAATATGATAAGTACATTTTTAAGGGAGTCAAAGGCAACAGAAGATAAGATTAATCTAGTTAAGGAGTTGTTAATGTTGGTCCTTGAAAATAATATTTTTTTAGGAGCTGACTCTGTTTACAAGCAGGCACAGGGGGTAGCTATGGGCACCCCCTGTGCCAATACATATGCTAATCTTGTTTTATCGCAATGGGAACAGATACATGTGCTGGGTAATGAGATGTGGAAGGTATACATCAAGATGTATGTACGTTTTGTGGATGACATCTTCATCCTGTGGGAAGGGGATGTGGATCTATTACATCAGTTTGTAGAATTTCTGCATACGACAACCACCTTTTTCAAATTTCAGGTGGAATCTTCCTTCCACTCAATAGATTTTTTAGATGTCCATATAGAACAGAATGACGGGGGTTTTGCATCAAGACTTTTTAGAAAAGATTGTTGGAGAAACACATTATTAGCTTATGATAGTATGCACCCACGTTACACGTACACCAACATAATACAAGGGCAAGCCAGCAGGGTTTCAAGATTATGCCTGGATGATGAAGTATACGAATCAGAATTGTTTAAGTTAAAGGGATGTTTATTACAGAGGGGTTACCAGGGTAAGGTGGTGGATAGGGTTATAGATCATAGCAGAAGTTTTCGTAATACCAAGTATAAACCTTGGATAGAACGAGATACACCGAACACTGCCACCCCTACAGGTGATTCGAAGAAGCAATATGGTCCTGAATTAATGCTCACTTACAGTGGGAATGTTGGTGATGTTTGTGAGATTGTTCGTAAAAATTGGAACATTTTAATGGGTGATGAACGTATAAGTAGAGTAGAAGGCACATATCCTAGATTTAGGTACAAGAGGAATAAAAACCTCAAGGACCTACTTTGTAGAGAGAAAATAAATGAAAATAAAACAACAGTTACATCGACAGGAACAGCCCCTTGTGGAGGTTGTAAAGCCTGTTCATATATAAAGAGATCATCTGATTTTGAAAACCCAGTTACACATAGGAAGTTTATTTTTCCAGGCAGAGCAACATGTCGTACCACAGATATTGTTTATCTGGCAGAATGTGTCCAATGCCCCAGTTTTTATGTGGGTAAGACCAATCAAATGTTTAAGCAAAGGATTTTGCAACATTTATCCTGTATAAGGAATAATGATATAAATAATGCCTTAAGTAGACATGTGATGGACTATCCTACCCATAGTTTTACTTTTAGGGCCATTGTAAATGTTAAGGTGAATAATAGAGGAGGCAATCTGAAGCATTTAACAGAGTTAACTGAATCCAGGTGGATAATTGAGCTGCTGGCTAGTAGGAAACCAGGGCTTAATGATGTGATTCCTGTGAAACCCACCCTCCAAAATAGGCGGGTTTTTCATTGACTGTTATTGGCTATTCATCATTTTAAAAAGTGTTTGTTTTATGAGAATAGTATCTGATGAAGGGAATATCCCGAAAGCGCTCATCTTGTGTTTTATCTTGTGTTTTTATGCAATAAAAGTGATACAGTTTAGCAGTGTCCTACACCGTTTTTATTTTATTTCGTTGGCTGGTTCGTGTGTTAGGACTTTGGTGCAGTATTGGATTTTTACTTCTATTTTGCTCCAATTATCTACATACTGCGCATGCTATGGAAGGAAAAACAAGTACAGGTGAAGACTCAACTGTTCTGAGAAATACAAGGACATTAACTACCAAATGGAGTCTTGAACAATATACTGAGAAGGTGAATCCACTTTTGCATTTGGGTTTTTCACTAAACAAAGATGTTTTTCATGAGCAACAAATTCCTGCTGCTGTAGACAAGACTTTTGAGGATCTAATAAAAGAACTCAGCTTCAAGGTGAGCAAGTTACAACGCTTACAATGGCAGACTTTTCACTTAGAAGCCTGCATTGATTATGGCATTGTTCCCAGGGGAATGAGAATCCTGTGCATGCCAGCACAGGGGGACCGTTACCCGGACTTGCTAGCCAAATGGCAGTCCATTAATATTTGTACTAGTTTCAAGTACATGGAACTGTTAAATGACTATTTTTCACCAAATATTGAACAGCTTAAGAAAGAAGTCGCTGACATACAAATGAAGCTGGAGAATGAATATGTTGATCCAAAGAGTATTGAGCGACTGGGGCAACTATTTTGGAACTTTTGCAGCTAGCGACGAACGTTTGAAGAAACAAAAGTTAGGCAAATTACAAAGAGACTTTGAAGATTTTACACATGGTAACATCTTCGTTTGGCCTAGACTGAACGCCACTCAGTCCCAAGGCATCCAGGTTCCAAACAATACACGCAGATGGGAACGCTCACATATGCCAGTTAGCGTGAGCCGGAAACCTAGTGAGGCGGAGCCGATTCAGCTTGAGAAGGATGCACAAGTTAGTGTGAGTCATACAATCAGCGAGGCAGATTGTTTCCAGTGAGAGAAGCCTTCAACACGACCATCTGAAGCTCAACGTACAGCTGCCTCGTTCTCCACTGTCAACAGGACTTTTTCTGGACCTCTGTCGAGTCAGGCTGACAGGGACATGCTACCAACAGAGTCCACCAATGGGTTTAGTCTAGGATCTAATCCCACACTGACCACAGGGGCTGTTACCAGAACTGAGATTCCGCCAGCAGTCATCTCAGAGGTCTTGGTACATGGCGATACCAACACAGGGGCACGTCCCAAAGAACAACGAGGGAAGCAACGTTTTTTGGAAATGCTGCCTGCCCCTGTGAAGAAGAAAGGGGCATGGAAGAGGTCATCGAGCGAAGATCGGATTGTGGACAAGAGGAGGAGGAAGGTGCTGGACTGACTCATAGCCATATGGACTCTGGTATTGTGTATAATTTGTCTACGTATGTTTTAAGCGAAGATGAGCTGGTGGTTTTAAACAAGGGATTAACTTTTGTCCCTAGCAATAGCAGTATATACAATGAAGTAGTGATGGATATAATGTTATTTACCCGCAATGTGGGTTTGCAAGTTATGTTTGGAGGGAATGGACTGCATGATAAAGTACTAAGGAAACCAAGCAGTTATGTTCCACCTTTGACCCCAGCCTTAGGTTTATTTATTAATAGTTGTGAGCAAGATTTGATTAGGTATTTTATGCAGGACAATAAAAGTAAGTATTATAACTTAACACCATCACAAAGGGCAGCCCTACAAGGTCTAATGAAGAATAGAGAAATAACAATAAAATCAGCTGATAAAGGAGGGGCTATTGTTGTGCTAGATACTACATGGTACATTGAAAAGTTAAGGAAAGTATTGTCTGATGAGAGCACATATGTCAGCATTAATCCTTAGGGTGTAAAGCATGCTACAGATAGGGTACATCAAGTTCTGCATAGGTTATTAACAGAGTTAAAGATCAATGAAACAACTTTTGAATTTCTGTGGGTGGAAAAACCTGTAACGCCTATTTTTAAGGCACTTCCTAAAATTCACAAGTCTTTGGTTAACCCACCCCTTAGACCCATAGTTTCGGGGAGGGGATGGGTTACAGAGAACATATCATTATGGCTTGAACATTATCTGAGACCCTTTGTAGATGGGCTGGAT
The DNA here is from genome assembly GCF_019279795.1 of Protopterus annectens. NCBI lineage: Eukaryota > Metazoa > Chordata > Ceratodontiformes > Protopteridae > Protopterus > Protopterus annectens. The sequence continues at coordinate 493,519,758 of NC_056737.1, read as the reverse complement.
AATGTATTAAAAGATACAGGTGATTTTCTGATGAAACTGGGCAAAGTGAAATGTACAACTAAATTATTAATGGTCACTATGGATGTTAACAACTTATTCACTGTGATAAATAACAACTATGGTGTCAATATGATAAGTACATTTTTAAGGGAGTCAAAGGCAACAGAAGATAAGATTAATCTAGTTAAGGAGTTGTTAATGTTGGTCCTTGAAAATAATATTTTTTTAGGAGCTGACTCTGTTTACAAGCAGGCACAGGGGGTAGCTATGGGCACCCCCTGTGCCAATACATATGCTAATCTTGTTTTATCGCAATGGGAACAGATACATGTGCTGGGTAATGAGATGTGGAAGGTATACATCAAGATGTATGTACGTTTTGTGGATGATGTCTTCATCCTGTGGGAAGGGGACGTGGATCTATTACATCAGTTTGTAGAATTTCTGCATACGACAACCACCTTTTTCAAATTTCAGGTGGAATCTTCCTTCCACTCAATAGATTTTTTAGATGTCCATATAGAACAGAATGACGGGGGGTTTGCATCAAGACTTTTTAGAAAAGATTGTTGGAGAAACACATTATTAGCTTATGATAGTATGCACCCACGTTACACGTACACCAACATAATACAAGGGCAAGCCAGCAGGGTTTCAAGATTATGCCTGGATGATGAAGTATACGAATCAGAATTGTTTAAGTTAAAGGGATGTTTATTACAGAGGGGTTACCAGGGTAAGGTGGTGGATAGGGTTATAGATCATAGCAGAAGTTTTCGTAATACCAAGTATAAACCTTGGATAGAACGAGATACACCGAACACTGCCACCCCTACAGGTGATTCGAAGAAGCAATATGGTCCTGAATTAATGCTCACTTACAGTGGGAATGTTGGTGATGTTTGTGAGATTGTTCATAAAAATTGGAACATTTTAATGGGTGATGAACGTATAAGTAGAGTAGTAGGCACATATCCTAAATTTAGGTACAAGAGGAATAAAAATCTCAAGGACCTACTTTGTAGAGAGAAAATAAATGAAAATAAAACAACAGTTACATTGACAGGAACAGCCCCTTGTGGAGGTTGTAAAGCCTGTTCATATATAAAGAGATCATCTGATTTTGAACACCCAGTTACACATAGGAAGTTTATTTTTCCAGGCAGAGCAACATGTCGTACCACAGATATTGTTTATCTGGCAGAATGTGTCCAATGCCCCAGTTTTTATGTGGGTAAGACCAATCAAATGTTTAAGCAAAGGATTTTGCAACATTTATCCTGTATAAGGAATAATGATATAAATAATGCCTTAAGTAGACATGTGATGGACTATCCTACCCATAGTTTTACTTTTAGGGCCATTGTAAATGTTAAGGTGAATAATAGAGGAGGCAATCTGAAGCATTTAACAGAGTTAACTGAATCCAGGTGGATAATTGAGCTGCTGGCTAGTAGGAAACCAGGGCTTAATGATGTGATTCCTGTGAAACCCACCCTCCAAAATAGGCGGGTTTTTCATTGACTGTTATTGGTTATTCATCATTTTAAAAAGTGTTTGTTTTATGAGAATAGTATCTGATGAAGGGAATATCCCGAAAGCGCTCATCTTGTGTTTTATCTTGTGTTTTTATGCAATAAAAGTGATACAGTTTAGCAGTGTCCTACACCGTTTTTATTTTATTTCGTTGGCTGGTTCGTGCGTTAGGACTTTGGTGCAGTATTGGATTTTTACTTCTACATTTGTATCATAAGCATCTTGTATAACACAGTTTGATATTCAAAGGATATATAATTCTTTAGAGAACTCCATCTGGCTATGCTGGCACTAGCCCATATCATCACATCTCTCCCCCCTTTGAAGACTCAAGCTAGTTTTTCAAGGGGCCCTTGAGAAACATGGCTTGAGAGAAATAAGCTTGTATGGGAATATGTTACCCCATTCCTTGTCTTGAGATCCCATCTGCATTGGCATTGCTGACCCCACTACGGTGTTGTACTTTCATGACATATGCCTGCAATCCTAAGCTCCACCTTAATTATTTGGCATTTTACTGGCTGTCTCTATGTAGCCATGTTATGGGACTGTGGTACGTAACTACAGTGAATTTCCTTCCATACAGATAAGGCTGAAGTTTCTGCAGTGCGCATACTATGGCTAGACATTCCTTTGCTACAGCTCCATAACATTCCTCCCTGGGTTACAGTCCACGGCTTATATATACCACTGGATGCTCTTTTCCCTCTGAGGAAACAAGCCTATGTACAGCCCCCACCCCATGGTTTGAAGCATCCACCCGAACAACAAATTATTTGCTGTAATCTGGACTGGCTAACAGAGGGGGATCCTCCCAAAGCTCCTTTAAGCTTCTGGAATGCCTGCTCACATGCTGGTGTCCACACTACCTTATCTGGCCTGTTTTTTCTTGCCAGGTCTGTGAGAGGAGCAGCTATTGTACTATAATTGGTGACAAATTTTCTATAGTACCCTGCTGACTTTATGAATACCCTCACCTGCTTTGGTAATAGGGGCAGGCCATGCCTGAATGGTTTCCAGTTTAGCAGGTTCTAGCCTGATCTTATACCCCTCCCCACTCTATGTCCCTGGTAGGAGACCTCTGCCGTACCCACCTAACACTTACTGGGCTTAATGGGTAACCCTGCCATTTGCAGTCTGTTACAGCATCTCCCTGACATGATGAAGGTGCTCTTACCAGGAATGGCTGTAGATGGCAATATCATCCAGGTAAGCAAAGGAATAATCTCCTGCTTCTCATAAGATATGATCTGCCAGCCTCTGGAAAGTCACTGGGGTATTTTTTATCCTGAAGGGCATCTTAGTGAACTCAAACAAGACAAAAGGAGTCACAAAGGCTGACCTCTCTCTAGTGTTGGGAGTCAGCCCTTGGTCAGATCAGTAGTGGTGAGATACTTTGCCCCACCCTTCTTCTCTAAGGCATCACCTGACCTAGGCATGGGGTAAGCATCTGATCTGTGTGACTATTTAGTCTTCTGTAGTCCACACAGAACATAATGCTGCCATCCTTCTTTCGTACTAGCACCACTGGGGAAGCCCAGGGACTGCTGGACTCCTGGATCACTACCAGTTCCAACATTTCCGATATCTTCTCCTTAGGCGTCTGTCTGAATTGCTTAGACATCCTGTAAAGGGCCAGCTTGGTAGGTCTTTGGGGCCCTTCATCCACCTGGTGCTGCACCAGGTGGGTGCACCCTGGTTTCCAAGTGAACATGTCCCCAAACCCCTGTAACACCGGTTGGATTTCTCAGACCTGGGTTGGGGATAGCCACTGGTGCATTGCTACCCCTTCCACTGAGGTGTCAATCCAAGCCTCACTGAGGAGATCAGTCACCGGATCCCCCTCAGACTCTTCCTGTCATCCACTGAAAATACTCAGCCCAAGGGCCTCCCTATCATGGTAAGGCTTTATCATGTTATCGTGGTACAATCTGTGCCCCTGCCTCCTGCCTAGAAGTTCTACCATGTAGTTAACATCACTAACCTTTCTTACCACTTTGAACGGTCCCTCCCAAGCTGCCTGCAACTTATTGTGTCTGACAGGAATGATCATCATAACCTGCTGTCCCAGAGCATAGTCTCTGGCTCAAGCATTTCTGTCATACTAGACATTTTTCTGCTTTTGGGATCCTGCCAGGCTTTCCTGGCCAAGCCCATAAGCTCCCTAAGCCTTTTCCTGTGGTTTAGGATATATACCACAATATACTCCTTGTGTGATTCACACTCACCCTTCCACTCATCACAAATCAAATCTAAAGGCCTCTTCACCCTATGCCCATACAGCAACTCAAAGGGTGAAAAACCTGTGGATTTCTGGAGAACCTCCATGTATGCAAACAATAGCTGGAGCAAATATTTGTCTCACTCTCTCTTAAGTTGGTCTGCATATGCCAGTAGCATGGTCTTTAGTGTAGTTTAACTTCTCCACAAAACCATTAGTCTGGGGATGGTAGGAGTTGGTCTTTAGGTTCTTCACCCCACAGCATTCTCACACACAAGCCAGCAAGTATGACATGAAATTGGCACCTCTGTCAGTCAGTATTTATTTTTGGGAAACCTTCCATGCTGAAAATCTCTTGCAAAGCATTTGCCACCTTCTCTGCCTCAATAGGGGACAGAACCACTATCTCAGGTTATCTAGTACCATAATCTACTACCACTAGGAAATACTTCTTCCCTTTGGAACTTGAGGTACCCACAGGTCCCACAATATCCATAGCTGCTCTCTGAAATGGCTCTTCAATCAGAGGCAAAAGCACCAAAGCAGCTTTGACCTTGTCTCCTGCTTTGCCTACTTTGTGGCACTGCTCACAGGTCTGGTAGTACCCTGTTACATGCCTGGTAATCCCAAGCCAATAAAAGTTCTACATGATATGTCTCTTGGTAAGCGTTACACCCATATAATCTGCAAAAGGAATGTCATGGGTTATGGCTAGAAGTGCCAGACAGTAGGCTCTGAGCACTACTAACTGCTGCCTTATCTCACCTTGTACTCCCTCAGAGTCCACTGTCTATACAGTAATTCTTTGTTCCATTATACAGACTCTCCAAACTCTCCTTTTACTTGAGAATCAGGCACCTCCCTAGCTGCTTCCCTCAAGCCTTGTAATGTAGGGTATGAGAGCTGAGCCTGACTCAACTCTATCTTTGTGACTTTTCCCAGCTCCCCTTCCACAGGAAGTCTGGTACCTTCTGACAGTGGTGCCTCACTGTCATCCTGGGTACTACCATTCACCTCTTCCCTTGGAGTCACCCTGTCCAAGGATACATCAGTACCTTCCAGGAGCTGTGGCTCATCTTCAGGCCCACTGCTACAGGGTAGCTCCTTCCCTAAATTAGTCACATCACTAGTCCTGGATTCAGAGGTGTGGTCTGGCTAGGTCTCCCCCAGGCTACCAGATCCACATGCCTGTCTCCAGGCTTGACTGTGTGTCACAGCATGCATACAAGGTACTGCATTATCAAAATGATTCCCTGTCAAAACATCTGCAGGGATATCCTCAAACACAACTACTTGCTTGCTTGCTTCCTTTTCCACCATCACAATCAAGGTGAAGCCTGGCCAAAGGCATTTGGAATGGGATCCCTCCTAAACTTCTGACTGTACTGGATTGCCCAAGCAAGTACTGCTCTTTTGTACTGGATTGCCCAAGCAAGTACTGCTCTTTTCTAACCACTGTAGGCTTCACAATGGTCATATCAGAGGTTGCATCTATCTTGGCACTGGCCTGTTTTCCATCCACCAAGATGGGATACAAACTCTGGTGGTATTTTGATACCCTCATTGTCTCCAGACAACTTACCACTGGAATTCTCTTATTCCCACTTGGTGGCTTTCCTACCTTTTGTTCCCCACCTTGCCTCAGTGGACATCTATATGGTGCATGGCCCCACTGGTTACATATAAACCATTTACCCTTGATCCTGGCCATGTACCTGAACTAGTGGTTTCCCCTGTTACTGGAAGACTCTGTCTGTTGGGGCAGTTTAGGCTGCCCACTATGTGTTGCCTTTGTCTGTGTTCAGCAAAGGGTATCCCTTTTCTGTGCAGTGATGCCTTGTTTGCTAAGTAGAGATTCCCTTTTTTCCCTAGCTCATCTGTAGAGTTGCATTCCATGTCTGTCAACCAGATTTTCATATCCTCAGGCAAAGTGCTAAGGGCTTGTTCCCTCACCAAAAGGTCTGACAGCCCTTGAAAAGAGGTGACCTGACACAAACACACGCACCTATAAAAATAAGTGCAAAGTTCAGCAATATAATCACATTCACTTCCATCTGCCTTGCATCTATGCTCATAATTTTTTTCTGTAAGCTTCAGGTGTTAACTTAAAACATTCCAATAAACATTTTTAACTGTATTATAGTTTAAGCAATCAGTAACAGACAATTTAGAAACAGCAGTTACAGCTTAACCATGGAGTAAGGGGGTCAGGAACCATACCCAGAGCCCTTGGTCAACTTTATACTGTTTACATACTCTTTCAAATATATGAATAAAACTATCAAAATTATCACCTTCTGTAAATTGTGGATGAAATTTACTGACCTATATTGCTTCTGAGATTCAGTTATCCCCTTCCCCATTACCTACATGATCCTGGTGAAGAGTCAGCATCTCCCCTCTCATGTTGATGCTGCTTCTCATTTTCTTCAGCCTCCAACTGCTGCAGTCTCTCTGCTGATTTGAATTTCATCTGTTTCTCCTTTTCTTCAATATTCAAATGTCGCAGTCTCTCTGTTGATTCTAATTCCAAATCTTTGGCCTCCAGTTCAAGCCTCTTTAACTTCACATGGATTTTAAGTCCTCTGAGGAAAAGTTGATCTGTTCTGTTTTTGAGGGCTGCAAATTCTCATCATCAGACTGGTTATCCTCCTGGATGCTGGTCTCAGCTGTGACTAAGGCTGAAATCATTTCCTCTTTAGTCAGGTTGGCATACACCAGTCTTTTGGCTTTGCATACCTTGGCCAACTGATTATTTGTTAGCTTGTCATAATCCTCTGATGACATCTTTACATGCTATCCCTGACTCCCTGATTAGTAAACTAAACTAAGAAAAAATAAATAAATAATAGAACTGCTGTGAAATGAAACTCGGAATGTTCACCTTATGGCTTTAGTTTGGTTTTAGTGACAACTACTTACAGGCAACAGAAGTACAATATCTCACCACTGCCACCAATATGTGAGGTCCCCAGACTGGACCAGTAATCAAGTAGCCGAATCCTCACCACTGACACTAGAGAGGGATGTTCACTCTGAATACAAATGGATACACTCAGTATTTCCAGAGGCAGACCTTTCTGCATCAAGCAGAATTTCCCTTAAGAGTACACAGAGATCACAGTCAGTGAGGGATCTCCATTTATTTATATCTGTCTCCCTCAATGTCCCCAACAACACTCCCCACTGGTACAGCTGCAGGGTTAAGTCTTCAGTGGAGTGTCCAAGCCAAGTCCTCTAGCACTCCCTCTGTGAAATCAGTGGTTGAGTTGCTGCTCCAAGTAACTGGCACACACAATCTGTGAGATTTTGATTTTTCACATACACAAACCTGGGAAAGGTTGGCACAGATTTACCTGCTGTGCTGCCTTCTGCCCAGAGTATAAGGTAGTTATCACTGCTGCCAGATACTCCACAATCAGCTACTCTAAGGCCCTTAACAAAGGGTATCCAATAATACTGTGTAATATGAATACTAATAGAAATGTTGGTAGTTGACCAAGACAGCTAGGCCTTCAGGAGTGGCCCACACAATGTCACCAAATAAATATGAACATTCCCAAAGGTTAAATACTTTCTAAAAGGACCAGTAACAATAAAAGTTTTAAATATATGTATTAATAAATAATAAAATAGCACGAAAATACTGATTTGAACAGAGTTAAAAATCACAGGAAATATTGAGAATAACATTGATGGACAGACTCAGACAAATAAAGAAATACAATATCCAAACTTAGCTTCACTATATTTTCCTGACTGAAACTAGGAGAATTACTATTCCCTACTTAATAGAGCAAACCAGATGATGTGGTGAACGGTCCTTCTTGTTGTCAGGCCCAAGACAAAATACTCAATACTGAGAGATTTCTCTTTGTAATATCTAAAATTGCCAAGATGGCTAGCAGAATAGCCTCACCTGGTCACCTAACTCTAGGTTCTCACACTATTCCTCTTTGAAGCTTGAGACAAGATGTTCGCATAGATATGATAAGATGCATATCACCTGGTCACCTGACTCTAGGTTCTTACACTATTCCTCTTTGAAGCTTGAGACAAGATGTTCGCATAGATATGATAAGATGCATATCTAAAGTTTTGTAATTTTTATGGCAGTGCCTGGGTCTTCCCCTCTTTTTCTGAGCTAATTAATGAAGGCTTCTTCCAGACATGCCATCTGTGGTCCCATTCAGAGCTGTGAGATAAACACTTTCATGGGCCAACAGGTGGTCCAATTAACAGTATTATTCTTAAAGTAGAAGTAAACTAGCTGTTTATCCCTTCCCTTCCAGTGTCCTTTGCTAACATGTATATATACAGTCTCACATGTATATTCCTTCTCTGTCCAGCAGGACTCACTGTTGATATATTTTTTAACGCTAGTAACTTTACAAACACATTTTGATTTTCAAATGCCATATAGTTCTAATACATTTGTAACATAAGCGTTTGTACAAATCAGTTTGATATTCAAATGCCATACAGTTCTAATACATTTCTAACACAAGCATCTTAAATAACTCAGTTTGATATTCAAAGGACATATAGTTCTAAAACATTTGTAACACAAGCATCTTGTATAACTCAGTTTGATATCATTCTTTACAGAACTCCAGCTGGCTATGCTGGCAATAGCCCATATGATCACCCCCCCCCCTCTTCGAAGACTCAAGCTAGTTTTTCAAATGGCCCTTGAGAAACATGGCTTGAGATAAATAAGCCTATCTGGGATTATTTTACTCCATTCCCTATCTTGACAGCCCACTTGCATTGGCATTGCTGACCCCACTATGGTGTTGTACTGTCATGTCATATGCCTGCAATCCTAAGCTCCACTTTAATAACTTGGCATTTTGCTAGGTGGCTCTATCTAGCCATGTTTAGAGATTGTGGTCTGTAACTACAATGAATTTCCTTCCATACAGATTAGGCTGAAGTTTCTGAATCCCCATACTATGGCTAGACATTCCTTTTCTGCAGCTGTATAACATTCTTCCCTGGGTTGGAGTCTAAGGCTGAGATATACCACTGGGTGCTCTGCTCCCTCTGAGGAAACCTGGTTAAGTACAGCCCCCATCCCATGGTTTGAGGCATCCACCTGCACAATAAATTCTTTGCTATAATTTAGACTGGCTAAGATGGGGAGGTCCTCCCAAAGCTCCTTTAAGCTTCTGGAATGCCTGCTGACATGCTGGGATCCACACTAACTTATATGGCCTGTATTTCCTTGTCAGGTCTGTGAGGGGAGCAGCTAATGTATTATAATTGAGAACAAACTTTCTATAGTAGCCTGCTGTCTCTAAGAATGCTCTCACCTGCTTTTTTGTAACAGAGGCAGGCCATGCCTGAATGGCTTCCACTTTGGCAGGTTTGGGCCTGATCTCACCACTCCCCAATCTATGTTCCCGGTAAGAGAACTCTGCCATATTCACCTGACACTTACTGGGCTTAATGGTCAACCCTGACCTTTGCAGTCTACCCAGCACCTCAGTGACATACTGAAGGTGTTCATATCAGGAAGGGCTGTAGATGGCAATATCATCCAGGTAAGCAAGGGCATAATCTCTGTTTCTGCTAGGATATGATCTACCAGCCTCTGGAAAGTCGCTGGGGAATTTTTCATTCCGAAGGACATCTTCGTGAACTCATACAAGCCACAACGAGTCACAAAGGCTGACCTCTCTCTAGTGTTGGGAGTCAAGGGCATCTGCCGGTAGCTGTTGGTTAGCTCAGCAGTGGTCAGATACTCATACCCATCTTCCCTAAGGCTTCATCTGTCCTTGACAGAAGGTAAGCATTTGACACTGTGTGATTATTTGGTCTTCTGTAGTCCACACATTACCACTTCCTGCCATCCTTCTTTGGTACCAGTACTGCTGGGGAGGCCCAGGGACTGCTGAACTCATGGATTACTCCCTGTTCCAGCATCTCCTGTATCTCCTCCATTAGAGCCTGCCTGACCTACTCAGGTACCCTGTAAGGGGGCAGCTTGATAGGTCTTTGGGGCCCTGTTTCCACATAGTGCTGCACCAGGTGGATGCACCCTGGTTTCCCAGTGAACATGTCCCCAAACCCCTGTAACACTGATCAGATTTTTCAGACTTGGGTAGGGGATAGCCACTTGCATATTGCTACCTCTTCCACTGAGGTATCAGTCCAAGCCTCACTGAGGAAATCAGTCACCGGATACCCCTCAGACTCCTCCTGCCATCCACTGCAAATACTCAGCACAAGGGCCTCCCTATCATGGTAAGGCTTCATCGTGTTAACATGGTACAATCTGTGCCCCTGCCTCCTGCTTAGCAGTTCTACCATGTATTTAACATCACTGACCTTCCTTAAAACGTTGAAGGGTCCCTCCCAAGCTGCCTGCAGCTTATTGTGTCTGACAGGAATGAGCACCATAACCTGCTGTCACACAGCATACTCTCTGGCTTGAGCATTTCTGGTATACCAGACCATTCTCTGCTGTTGGGCTCCTGCCAAGTCTTCCTGGGCTAAGCCCCTGATCTCCCTAAGCCTTGTCCCGAGATTTAAAGCATATTGTACAACAGATTCTTTGTGGGATTCACAGTGACCCTTCCACTCATCACAAATAAAATCTAAACGCCCCCTCACCCTATGCCCACACAGTAACTCAAAGGGTGAAAAACCTGTGGATCTCTGGGGCACCTCCCTGTATGCAAACAATAGATGGGGCAAATATTTGTCCCACTCCCTTTTAAACTGCTTTGCAAATGCCCATAGCATGGTCTTTAGTGTAGGGTCTAATCTCTCCACAAGACCATTAGTCTGGGGATGGTAGAGGGTGGTCTTTAGATGCTTCACCCCACAGCACTCCCACAGAGAAGCCAGCAGGTCTGACATGAAATTGGCACCTCTGTCAGTCAATATTTATTTTTGGGAAACCTACCATGCTGAAAATCTCTAGCAAACAATTTTCCACCTTCTCTGCCTCGATGGAGGACAGATCCACCTCCTCAGGGCATCTAGTACCATGATCAACTATCACTAGCATATAATTTTTCCCTGTAGAACTTGGGGTCTCTGAAGCCCCACAATATCCATAGCTACATTCTGAAATGGCTCCTTAATCACAGGCAAAGGCATCAAAGGAGCTTTGACCTTGTCTCCTGCCTTGCCTACTTTATGGCACTACTCACAGGTCCTGCAGTACCCTGTTACATCCCTGGCAATCCCAGACCAATAAAAGTTATGCATAATCATTTCTTAGTATGCTTTATGTCCATATGACCTGCAAAAGGAATGTCATGGGCTATGGCTAGAAGTGCCAAACAGTGGACTCTGGGCACCACCAACTGCTTTATTATATCACCTTGCAGCCCTCCCTCAGGGGTCCCCCTCTCTATACATTAACCCTTTTTTCCAGTATACAGGCTCCCTTTTTCCTTGAGAATCAGGCGCCTCCCTAGCTATCTCCCTCAAGCCTTGTAATGTAGGGTCTGAGAGCTGAGCATGATTCAACTCTATCTTTGTGACTTTTCCCAGCTCCCCTTCATTGTCAGCCTGGGTACTGCCACTCACCTCTGCCCTTGCAGTCATCCTGTCCAAGGGAACATCACTACCTACCAGCAGCTATGGCTCATCTTCAATCTCACTGCTACAGGGTAGCTCCCTCCCTGAATTAGCCAGATCAACAGTCCTGGCTTCCGGGGTGTGGTCTGTCTGGGTCTCCCCCTATCTACCAGACCCACATTCCTGTCTCCAAGCCTGACTAAGTGTCACTGCATGCACACAAGTACTGCATTATCAAAATCACTCCCCATCAAGACATCTGCAGGGATATCCTCAAGCACACCTACTTGCTTGCTTCCTTTTCCACCCTCTTTTAGTCAAGTTGAACCATGGCCAAAGGCATTTGGAGTGGGATCCTTCCTAAAGCTCTGATAGGAGTGGACTGTCCTTTATCTGGTGAGGGTAATGCAAAAGAGATCATTATATTGTTTTACTGTTCTGATTAGATTTCACTACAGTGATGTCATACAATCCTAGTATCTGAATATGATGACGTGACTTATAATGTGTACAATATATTTGTACTGGGAAATACTTAAAGAAAGAAGTTAGAAATTAATGATACACATTGCACTTTCTTACTTCACAACTTTCACAGGGGAAATCAGTATACAGATATGACATTTTGAGGCTATAAACTGTTGAACTTTTCAAGGAGAATAAATGTTCAAGGTACAATGACCACTTATACAACACAAATGCAGATATACTCAGAAATAAGTTACCCATTCACCATGAGCATCAGACAGAAGGTTTTCATATCCTTGAATCCAGAGCATAGCAAACAGTGATATGGCACAGTTATCATCACATGCAGACTATGTTGTTGGGGGGGGGGTAGGGGGCAGGAAGCCTAGGTTGACACACAAGGTCAGTGAGTATGTATGAGTAAGAAAGAGAAGAAGACAAACATTTGTATACAACAACAAATGGCCAGTGAGGATAAATGAGTAACTGTGGTGTGTGTATCTGTAGGGGTTCTGCATGTGAAATAGTTTTGTGAGTGTGTGCATGTCCGCAGCCAAGCTCTGTACTTGCTCTATATCTTGGTCTGTCAGACTGATGTGATCTGTACATGGTAGAGGTGGCAGTTCATTGTTGGCATCCCCGACCAGAAGAAGTGGCTCTGACAGGAGTTGCACTAGCACATGATGCCCAGGACCATGGTCAGATGCAGTGTTGCTACTGGAATGTGATTGATGTCTGCTGGACTAGCTCCCTTCATGGGGATGCCCACAACCACAATCCGCATGGCCTGCCATGTCTGTGTGTGGAAAGAACACTCACTGATGGAGCACTAGTAGTATTGCCAGTATGTGAGAGTGATTAGATACATCTACATTGGCTGACAGGAGATGATACAGATGACCTACTCCCACAAGGATGCTGTTCAACTCCCAGCAGACATTCCATCACAGATACTGCCCCTTCCATAACAAACACCCCCTCAGTTCATCCCAGACACCCATCATTTCCATGTCTCATTCATCTGATGCTGTGAATGAGCAACACAGTGGAGCCAGTCAGGCATGGCAGACTGTGCCACAGTACTCTGAGACATGCACTGTGTAACCCATTCTATATCATTGTCCTTAAAATGTGTGAGAATATGAATTGAATATCATATAATATGCAACTGTCAAGAAATGAAGGCCAGCTTGGATGTTAAGAGACATAACCTGTGAATTGAGTGCTACTTACTCACATTTCCAACCTTACGAGTAACACTTTCTAGATCTAAGCTGACACATTTAGTGGAAGTAAGGCAGCCTGCAGTGCTGTTGTGATTTCCCCCTCCCAAGCAGTAATCACTCACAGCTGCAATCCATTAACAGTGTATACCATATAAAAAGGCAACCCTGTAGCTAGGCAGGCTGATGTTAGTTCTGTATGTCTGGAACATTGAAAACAACCATTTTCTACATGTTATCTCCACAGAGGTGTATTCATTATTACAAGGTATGGTTCCATTTTGTCACATACATACTGCATATGCTGGAATGGATTTAACAATAATGTGAAGCACAGGCTTTTACACTGTTATCTGTATGCATTACTTAGAAATGTGCTGATGTCATGGCCATATTTGTCCAGCCATTTCAGAGGTAGACATGACTGGCAAGATACTAAAATAAATGGAAATGACTGTTGTGTGAGAAATATGTAGAAATGTCTCAGGGACAGGCCCTTTGACAGCACTTGTAGCATTCCAAAGATATTTTGTTAGCCGATAGAGTAATTTGCCTGTTGTTTTGTGGGGGAGGGGGATAAGATGAGTTACTCTTATGGCACTAACAAGGATCTCTTGCTGTTGTTACTCTCCTTGTTTTGCATCCTGCCTGTTGTTAGTATTTCACATCTATTGACTGAATTATGTTTTACCAGTGGGTAATACTGACTGGCTACCTTTGCTGTTGTATATGTAAACAATAATTTGTAGTTGCGTGATACTTATGTGTATTTTACGTCTGTTTTCATGTAGGCCATGATGCCAAAAACAACATAGTAATTGATGATTTACAGCAACATGGTGTTGTCCTCCTGCAAAGGGCAAGGCAAGATATGGGCCATAGGCTTGTACTATGGCAATGAATTCCATGGGTGGCCACAGCTGAACCTATGAACAGGTGCACTACAGGGCCAATGATATGATCACCACTGCAAGAAGGAGAGTTGCAGTAGGGCATGACCTCTTGGGTACAGGTGGAGACCCTGCTAGGGAACCATGACTGACCCCCAATGAGCAGTTGCTAGCTGACTTAAGGACCACACAAAGCTCAGAGAAACCTGAAGTTCACCATGTGCTGGATGTGGGGGCCAGCATGTTGGACATACCAACCAAATCCCAAGAGGAGATTCCAGGTAAGCCTTGTTATCTGAACAGATGAATACTGTTGCATATTTAGTGAAGTTAAACGAATAAATTAATTCTGTGTCACATGTATTTATTTGCTTGGGGAATTGAAGAGTGCTACTGTTATAAGCTTAGCTTGGAGTTGTCAGCCACATATTTGTTTAAATGTTTTACTGCAGCTATAAAGGGACAAATGTATTACTCCCTGAGTTACAGCTGATTGTGATGTTGTTGCCCTTACCTCTTGCTTACCTTCTTTCAGGACCATCAGTCCTCCAGGAAAGCTTGCCTTCTGCAAATAGGCCAAATAGTTTGATGTCATTTCTTCTGATCAATTTAAACAAATATTGCAGTGTGTGAGTTTGATCTCAGGCATGTTGTGTGTCTGGACTGTTTGTAATAGTGGCAGCATTGTTACTTTGTTGGCATATATTGCACTATAGTAGCGTTGGTATTAATGTATTCCTGTGTGTCTTGTTCTTTATCACAGGTGATTCTCACAGTGGAACTGTGGCCCCTTTGCCACTTGATGTCAGTGTAGGAGCAGTCTGACAATGATGGTGGCCAAACTGAGGCACAGTTGGGGGGTGCAGAGGTTGAATCTCACACAGAGGTTGACATACAGCCATCCCCTGCATTTAAATTGGACACAACCAGTATGCCTACACCTACTCACTCCACTGAGCCTACAGATCTTGGACAGGTGGAGGGTGAGGACATTGATCAGGGAAGTGTGGCTAATGTGGCTTCAGTGCCTGTTCAGTCTGTCCATAGGCAAAGTGCGGGCGAGATGCCATGCAGGAGGATTTATAGGGGTGCTCAGAGGAGGCCTGCTGTCCCTCCTCTGCCTGGTGCAGGTGTCACTTCCTGTGCCACTCAATGTATGTTTAGTGCCATGATGGAGGCACAGGCACATTCTCATAGATGCTCCGGACAAATGCTCAGGATTGTGGATGTGGCACAGTCTGACATGTGTAAAAACCTCCACTATGTTGCTGATTCACTGGATTGGATGAGTGACACACTGGAATGAAGAGGTATCTGTCATGGAATGAGCAGTGTCTGTGTGTGATGGAATGTCTGCTAGGAGGGAAACGGCATCCTTATGGGCGTAGGTCAGCCACATCATCTGCTGTCAGCCAATGTGGCCATACCTGATCACGCTCCCATAGTGGCAGTACTTCCACTTCCACATCAGTGACTGTGCTGTCCACATGCAAATGTGGCAGGCCATGGGGTCATGGTCCTGGGTGTTTCTGTAAAGGGACTTCATCCAGCTGACAACAGGTCACGTTCAGGTAGCAGCACTACATCTGAGCATGGTCCTGAATGTCAACATGCCAGTGCAATTCCTGGTAGAGTTAGTTCTTGGGGTCAAGGACAACAACTATGAACTTCCACTTCTACCATGCATGGCTCACACATGCCCAACACAACAAGACGTAGAGTTATCACTCAGCTTGGCTGTGTTCAGGCACACACTCACACACCAATTTCACCTGGAGGACCCCTACAGACACACAAAACAGTTATTCATTTTCTCTATCTGCCCGTTTGTTTTGTCCAAAATGTCTGCCTTCTTACTCATACACACTCACAGACACTTTGTTTCAGCCTAGGCCTCCTGCCCTCCACACAACACATTGTGCAAGTGATGATAACTGTGCCATATCCCTGTGTTCTACTTTTCTGATTCAGGGATACAGTATATGTGTCTGATGCTCAGGGCATAGCTAACTTACTGCTTACTATATATTCATTTGTTCTGGAGAACTGTTTATTGTACCTGTGACTAATATTGGCCTTGGAAATGTAGACAGTTGAGAGCATCCAAATTTCACAACTTTATAGTAAATGCTGTTGTAAGGGTTATGAATTCAGAAATCACAAAGTATATCATACCTTTGTAACTTCTTTCTGCAATGTTTGCATGATGTATTGCATAGTGGTGCAAACACTGGAAGAGGAGAAACTGCACACCGTGTTATCATACAATGTTTTCAAACACTGTGCACATACCCAGTAGGCATATAATAACTGGAATTGGCAGCAAAACATCAAAGTACAAAATGCATTTGGCAGCAAGACCTCATTCTACATTGGGCTTGATCACTGGTAGTCATGTCTGGTGTTTGTGATGAGAGAGTGTGCTTCCAAGCTCAGATGTGGGGTGTCCAGGACTCCAAAGTGTTTGTTGGACTTCTAGTTAAGCATCATGGGCCTCCGGTACTGAAGAGGGTCTATTCAGGCTCAGAATACAAATCTGAAGCATATGATAGTGTTGCCAGGGCTTTGACTAGTGCTATAGCTATTCCCCGCACTGGTGAACAATGTCAACACCATTATGATGACCTCCAGAAGAGGAAAAGGAATGCCCTTAACCATTGGATCAGTGAATTTAGGACTGGCGATACCCCACAGATGTGTAAGTATCAATTACAGTGACTACTTGTAAGAGTTAAAAGTTGAATATAATCAAGACTGGTATTTATAAAGGCATTCTGTTCGGTTCTGTTTTTTCCACAGCTGCCATAGAGAGAGCTTTGAATATGATGACCTATGTCACGAGATTGGCAAGGATGCAAGAAGCATGTGGTATGTATGTGTCAGAACAGTACTGTTATTGTAGCATTAAAAGTTAAAGACAGCTTTTTTGTATTTTAATACAATTGTATCAATTTGAGCATGCATTTCCCAACTGTTAAAGAAAAATATGTGGTATAGTATTAGAGAGTAGTCAGAGGTTGTGGATTCAAAAACCACACTTCCAAACTATACAATACTGTTAAATTTAATCAATATTGCGATGTAACTTCAAACCCTTATACTAGTGGCACAAATGGCCTGCTGTAAACTGTGATCAGTACAATGTGGACATGCATATGTACAATACATGCACAGATAAAGATTGCTTGCTGCTATCTGCATACACCTGTGTCCTTCACCCTCCCTGTGTTTTGTAATGTATCTTGTCAATTGCTTCCTCACCTACCCAATCTACCTGACCCAGACATACCTACATTCCTTCCCCAGCATTCCTCTCTCAAAATAAAAAAAATTGGGCATCTGTCCCACAAAACAATATTTGTCCCATACACAGCTCTCCTTATTGAGCATGTGTCTTCTTGGCACACTTGATTTGGTCCAATTTGTTATATTGGTTATATAACATGATTGTGTTGTGGTCACCCCTCTCTCTGAAGGTGACATTACAAAGGCATATAATATTCTGCATTTATGATCATTTTTTAGTGTTGGAGAATAGCTATAGTTCTTTCTTTCCTCCCTCCTGCCCATTCCTGCACTGCTTTCACTTTGTTTTCCCCCTGTTTGCTCCTCATTTTACCACTTTCCTATCTTTCCCATTTCTTTTCTCTGAAGATTTAGGTTCATAGGTGGGTACTAGGCTATCGGCCCAAGGGCCTAAGTAAGGCTAGCCAACAAGGTTACCTGGCTTACGCCACCCAAGAAAGTTATTTTCCTGTGTCACTGTCAAGCAGAGCAACAGAAGTGATCCCCGGGGTGTATTTCCTATTTCCCATCCACTCATCAAGATTTTTCTTGAAGAGCGCTAATGAGGAACTTTGCTTGACATAGATGGGTAGCTTGTTCCAGAGTATGGGAAGTCTCTGGGACAGGAATATATTCCTCCAGCACGTCCTGTTTATTGTGGTGACAAGGTTTAGGTCTCTAATGTGTGTAGCTCAGAGAGATTGGGATTTCTTTAGGTGTAGCATGTCCGACAGCTCTGGGTTTGACATAGCTTTATATGTTAGGCAGAGATGACCTTGGAGTAGGCGATATGCTATGGAGTAAAGCTGGAGTTTTTTGAGACGGTCAGTGTAGGGCATCTGTTTGAGGCCAGTAATCCTCTTTGTGGGGTACTTCTGTGGCCTTTCGAGCTGCTGCAGATGTTTTGTGAGGTACATTCCAAAAGGAGCATTGTACTCTATAATGGGTCTAATGAGCGTCAAGTAGAAGGGAACAATGACCTCTTTTTTCCTGGATGAGAACCCTTTTGTGATGAGGTGTGCCATGTAGAAGGACTTCCTGACTACTGTGGTGATATGATTATCAAAGGAGAGACTACTGTTCACCTGGATACCAAGGTCTCTTATCACACATTTGGTGTTAAGTAGACTGTTGCCTATGTGGTAGTTCATGGGTACAGAGTTTTTACCAAAGGGGATGACAATGCACTTTTTGGCAATGAGCTTGAGGCCATGACTATGACACCAGGCATCTCTCTCAGTGAGGCCCTTCTGTAGGATGTCCACATCATATGGGGGACTCAACTATGTGTCCTAGTTTGCAGTCATCTTTGAACTTAATTAGCCAGAGGCCTTCTGTGTTAGCCTGTACTTCAGAAAAGTAGATGGCAAACAGGAGAGGTCCCAGGACTGAACCCCACTTGTCAATGGTTTGAAGTCAGATTTGGAGTCTGCAACTTTTTCAGTGTGGGTTCTGTCAGTGAGCCATTTGGCAACCCATCTTGTGACATAGGGATTTATACCTAGTTTAGTGAGTTTAGCTATAATTCCAGAATGGGGGATGGTGTCTAAAGCCTTGGCTAGGTCAAGGTAGGCTGTGTGAACCACCTTACCCTTGTCTACAGCTTTGGTGACTGCCTCAAAGAAGTCGGTCAGGTTTAGGAGGCATGAGCTGCCTTTCACAAACCCGAACTGGGTGGGGTCCAGAGTTTGGAGGTTACCAATGTCTTTGTTTATGAGTTCCATAATGATACATTCCATGGCCTTGCAGACCAGGCTCATCAGACTAATAGGCCGATAGTTCCTGGGATCAGTGGTGGCTCTCCCTTTGTGGAGTGGGATAACTGTTGCTGTGCACCATTCAGTGGGCACAAAGCCTAATGTGAGGCTATGATTGAACATGGTGCTTAGGTGGGGAGCCAGTTCATTCTGAAGTTCATGTAAAACGCAGCCTGGGATGAAGTCCGGTACCATGGATGCCGTGATTTTGGCTTTAGAGAGTGCAGCTTTTACCTGCGCAGTTGTGATTACAGGGACTCTACATTCTTCCTGTATATATTTGGGCCCTTTAGGTGGTGAGAGGGGGGTAAAGTTAGCACTGAACCTATCTGCCAGTATGTTGGCAATATCAGTTGATTCTGTAATTTTCGTGCCATTGTGTTGTAACTCAGAGCAGATCTGGGTGTTGCCATTGAGATTCTTGACATAGCTATAGAATGCTTTGTGGCTGTCCTTAAAATCAGTGGTGATTTTGTTTTTGTAGCTAGCTTTGGAGGATCTTATAAGGGATCTCAGCTTCTTACTGAGGCTGACCAGGGAACTCCTCCTCTCATGGGATTTTACTCTCTTTTGCAACAGTTTCTTCCTTCTGTTATACAGTTTGTTTATGGCAGGGGGCCACCAGATTGGCTTCCTTTTTTGGAGGATAGCATCTTGGTTCTATTTGGGATAGCACAATCCAGGCACTCATGTAAATGCTTTTAGAGTGCATTTGTGTAGGATTCAGCAGTTGTAACTGTATTGTCCATCTGCATGGGTGTCATGAAGTTCACCGCTTCTGTCTTAAGAAGCATAAAATTGGGTTTGGAGAAATGTTTTACAGTAGTTTCCTTAATGGGGTGGGGGGGGGATGTGGATATCTGGGGTAATTAGCTTATGGTCGGATCGGACCAAGGAGGAGTTGACTTCAGGTGTGGAACACCGGTCACTCATGATGGTAATGACTAGGTCTAGGATATTGTTGCCCCTGACGGGGGTGTGGATAAGTTGATCCAGGACACTGGAATTTATGAATTCCAGAAAGCGTTGAGTGAAGGAGTTGGTACATGAGTAGTTTTCCCAGTTAATGGTGGGGTAGTTGAAATCTCCCATTATTAGGGTGTTTGGTTGAACCCTAATGTTTTCCAGTATATCAAGAAAAGAAGAGTGGGAATCCTGGGGCATGGTGGGGGATCTGTAGCAAGCTACAATTTGGATTGCAGTTTTGCCCAGAGTTAGTTGCACTTGGATAACCTCGGATGCATTATGCTGAGCAACTAGCCTGGAGGTGTGGATATCCTTAATAAATATGGACACACCTCCTCCTTTGGTGTTCCGGTCTAGGTTACATGGCCGAAAAGTGTGGTATGAGTTATAGCCTGGTAGTGCAGGGGTGCTCTCTGGAGCCTTGAACCAGGTCTCAGTCACTGCACAGATATCGATGTTCTCCATTTTAAGGAGTGCCTCGAGTGAGTGCATTTTGTGATTTAGACTTCTAGTACTGAGTAGCATTAATCTCAGTTTTTGCTTGCCTGTTCCTGCTATGGTGGTAAATTTGTCATTTGAACCTTACCTAAAAAAGGCACTATAGGGGTGGCAAGTGCCTTAGACAGTATCCGGAATCCCAGGGGTGACAGGTGCAGGCCATCTCTGGCAAAGCATTATGGTCTGTCGACCATGTCGTCCCAGGCAGACAGATACTGGATCCCCTTAGAATGACACCGATGGTGAAAAAATGGTTAAAAATATTAGATAAAGCTATATTCAAACCCAGTATTGTCTAGCCCAAAAAAGGTTCATATTGCTGTATTAAGTGCATTAATGCCTGCTGCTACAGGGTCAGTTAAGTATCAGGTATATGTGAGAGATGACATAACAACTATCACAATTTAGAAATGCAGCTGGAGTTTATGCAATGTTTACCTATGCGCAAACAGGTGTATAGCACATGCCTATGCACTTTGGGATAGCTAAAGTCTAACAGTTACTACTGGGTCTCTAACAGACACCTGCTACTTAACTGACTATGTGGTAGCAGGTATTAATGCAGTGATAACTTCCTTTTTTGATCCACATGGTACTGGGTTCAAATACAGCGGTATCTAAAAGATTTAACTACTTCTACAGTACAAATATTCTCTTTAAAGCATTATTGTGTGATGGTGTATATCATGCACACTCATGCAAAAATGCTTTAAAGAAAATAAATGGGCACAAAGGACAGTGGTGAAATGGGAAGCATAAGGGTGAACCTAACTCTTAATCTCTTAGAGCTATAAATCTGGACAAATCCATATATATATATATATATATATATATATATATATAGTGGACAAAGGGACAAAAATAGAGACATTATTTAAATATTCATTTAAAAAATTAGGAAATGGTGAAGATAGGACTGTGTTGAAATTTGCTACAAGCAGGGAGGAAGAATATAGGGAAATCTTTTAGAAACTCTGTGACATTTACAATTGATTGTATGAAATACATGTGCTGCATAAATGGCTCTGTGGCAGCAGGTGTTAATGCATTGTTGTTGGAGGCAGATGGTACTGAGCTCAAACACGGGTGTAGGTAGTACATTTACAAGTGCCTATGATACTTTAAGTACACTTACATATATTGCTGCGAGTTATCATTGCTGTGCATTGTTGTGAGATGCGCACCATCACACATTCTTCAAAGAAAAGAAATGGAGAAGATAGGAAAGTGATGAAATGGGGAGCAAGGGGTAAAAACAAAGTGAAAGCAGGGAGGGAATGTGAAAGAGGGATGTAGGAAAAAAATATAGCTATCCATTTCTTCAACAGTACAAAATGATTTCTATGTGAAGAATAATAGCTGAATTTGCACTGTCACCTCCAGAGAGAGGAGTGACCAATGTGACGTCCCCACTCGGACACAATAATCAAGGAGCCTCAGTCCTTACCACTGACATGGGAGAAGGACATTCACTTAGAATACAAATGGATACACTCAGTATTTCTATATGCAGACCTCTCTGCAACAAATACAATTTCCCTTAAGAGCACACAGGAAACACACTGAGACTGAGGTATGGATTTCTCTATCTGTCTCCCGCCAGCTCCCAAATAAGACTCCCCACTGGTACAACTGTATGGATAGGTCCTCAGCTGAGTATCCAAGCCAAGTCCTCCAGAACCCTTTCTGTGAAACCAGTGCTTCATGTCCCTGCCCAAGTAGCTGACACACACATTGAAATTTAATTTTCACACACACACACACACACACACACACACACACACACACACACACACACACCTGGGGAAAAGCTGGCACAGATTACCCGTTCTACCATCTTTGCCCTGAGTATAATGTAGATTAACTGCTACCAGTCAGTTACTATAAGTCTCTTAAAAGGGTATCCAATTATATTGAGTGAAGTTAATATTAATACAAATTGTAATGTTGACCAAACAGTAAGGCTTTCAGGAGTGGCCAGAGTTATCACCAAATGAATATGTGCAAATACTCTCAAAACCTAAATATTTTCTATAGTTGAGTCTCTCTGCAGGACCATTAGTCTGTGGATGGTCTTTAGGTGCTTCACCCCACAGTGCTTTCACAGACAAGCCAGCAGGTCAGACATTAAATTGGCACATCTGTCAGTCAGTATTTCCCTTGGGAAACCTACCCTGCTGAAAATCTCAAACAAAGCATTTGTCACCTTTTCTGCCTCAATGGAGGGCAGAGCTACCACCTCAGGGTATCTAGTAGCATAATCTACTACCACCAGGATATAGTTCTTCCCTGTGGAGCTTGGGGTACTCAGTGGTCTCACAATATCCATAGCTACCTTCTAAAATGGCTACTCAATCACAGGTACCTACCTTTTGGAACTGCTCACAGATCCTGCAGTATCCTATTACATCCTTTACAATCCCAGGCCAATAAAATTCTGCATAATTAATCTCTTAGTATGCTTTATGCCCATATGACCTGCAAAAGTAATGTCATGGGCTATGACTAGAAGTGCCAGATGGTAGGGTCTGGGCACTACTAACTGCTGTATTACCTCATCTTGTAGCCCTCCCTCATGGGGTCCACTCTCTGTACAATAACCATTTGTTCCAGTATACAGACTTCCCTTTCCTTGAGAATCAGATGCCTCCCTAGCTACCTCCCTCATGCCTCTTAGTGTAGGTTCTGAGAGCTGAGCCTGTCTCAGCTCTACTTTTGTGACTCTTCCCAGCTCCCCTTCCACAGAAAGTCTGATATCCTCTGAAAGCGGTGCCTCACTGTCAGCCTGGGTACTACCACTCACCTCTGTTCTTGCAGTGACTTTGTCCATGGGAACATCACTACCTACCAGCAGCTGTGGCTCACCTTCGGGCTCACTGCTACAGGGAAGCTCCCTCCCTGAAATAGCCATGCCACCAGGCCTAGCTTCAGGGGTGGTGTCTGTCTGGTCTCCCACAAGCTACTAGACCCACATGCCTGTCTCCAAGCCTGACTGCGTGCACACAAGGTACTGTATTATCAAAATCATTACCTATCAGGACATCTGCAGGGATATCCCCTCAAACATACCTACTTAATTGCTTCCTTTTCCACCCACCCAGTCAATGTCAACACTGGCCAAAGGCATTTGGAATGAGGTTCCTCATAAAACTCTGACTGGTGTGGACTGCCCAAGCAAGTAATGTTCTTCTTTAACCACTGCAGGCTTCACAATGGTTATATCAGAGGCTGTGTCTCTCTTAGCAGGGGCCTGTTTTTCATCTACTAAGACAGGATATACTGTCTTGTGATAGTTTGGTACCCCTGTTGTCTCCAGAAAACTTACCATTGGCATACTGTTATTCCCACTTGCTGGCTCCCCCATCATTTGTTCCCCACCTTGCTTCCATGGACATCTATATCTTACGTGGCTCCACTGGTTACATTTAAAACATTTAACCATTGATCCTGGCTGTATATCTAAACTAGTGGCTTCTCCTGTTGCTGGTGGACTCTGTTGGGGTGGTTTAGGCTGCCCACAATGGGTTCCCTTATATCCATATGCAGCATTGGGTATCCCTTTCCTGTGCAGTTACGCTCTGCTTGCTAAGTAGAGATCCCCCTTTCTCCCCAGCTCATCTGTAGAGTTACACTCTGTCTGCTAACCAGACTTTCATGTCCTCAGGCAAAGTGCTATGGGCTTGTTCCCTCACTGAAAGGTCTGCCAGCCCTTCAAAAGTGGTGACCTGACATCCCTCACCCACCTATGAAAATAAGTGCTTAACTCAGCAATATAATCATACACACTTTTATCTGACTTGTGTGTATGCTCACAAAACATATTTTCTGTAAGCTTCAGGTGTTAACGTAAAACATTCTAGTAAACAACTTTTGACTTTGTCATAGTTTAAACAATCAATAACAGACAATTTAGAAACATCAGTTACAGCTTTACCATAGAGTAAGGGGGTTAGGAACCGTACCCAGAAGCCTTGTTCAACTAGATACTGTTTACATACCCTTTCAAGTATATGGATAAAACTTCAAAATTATCATCCTCTGTAAATTGTGGAAGAAATTTACTGACCTTGATTGCTTCTGGGTACAGTTATTCCCTTCCCCATCACCTCCATGACCCGGGCGAAGAGTCAGCATCTCCCCCTCATGTTGACGCTGCTTCTCATTTTCTTCAGCATCCAAACACCACAGTCTCTCTGCTGATTCTAATTCCATCTGTTTTGCCAGCCTCAGTCTCTCTGCTGATTCTAATTCCATACATTTGGCCTCCAGTTCAAGCCTCTTTAACTCCAGATGGATTTTTATGTCCTCTGAGGAAAAGGTGAATAGTCTTGTTTCTGAGGGCTGCAAATTCCCATCATCAAACTCGTTATCCTCCTGGTTGCTGGTCTGTGCTGCGACTAAGGATGAAATAATTTCCTCTTTAGTCAGGTTAGCATACACCATTCCTTTGGCTTTACACACCTTGGCTAACTGTTTTTTTGTCAGCTTTCCATAATACTCTGCTGACATTTTTGCCGCCTCTCTCTGACTAAACTAAACTAACAAAAATAAATCAGAATCACATTTATTGGCCAAGTATGCATGCATTCAAGGAGTTTGACTCCAGTTTCAGTGACTCTCCAAGTATGAATTACATAAATGACATACATGCAACTCTTAAGAACAAGACAAACGACATACATGCAACTAAGAACAAGACAAAAAAATAAATATACATATACATACAAGGTGCAAAGTGCAAGTCAGTGCAAGAAATACTAAAATAAACTCTGAAAAAAACAAGTATTAAAAATATGAAGACAATACTGCAGAATCCTTGGAGGCTTGGGAAAAAGAATACCCCAACCTAATAAACTGATTTAACCGTTTATGAACTTGATGGCCTGTGGAAAAAAAATGTTCTTATATCTGCTCGTTTTGGTACATATTAATCTATAATGCCTGGCTGATATGAATAGTTCAAAAAGATCGTGACCTGGATGTGAAGGGTTGGTGATGATCTTCCCTGCTCTTTTCTTGACCCTGGAATAGTACAGGTCCTGTAAGGAGGGAAAACTAGTACCAATGATATTTTCAGCAGACCTGACCATTCGATGCAACATATTTTTGTCATGATTAGACAGAGATTCAAACCACACTGTTATGGATGAGCTGAGAAAAGAATCAATGACTGCTGTATAGAACTGAATCAACAGTTCCTGTGGGAGGTTGAACTTTCTCAGCTGTTGCAGAAAGTACATTCGTTGTTGTGCCTTTTTTATGATGGATCCTACATTGGTCTTCCACTTCAAGTCCCAGGAGATTATAGATCCCAAAATTTGAAGGATTCCACAACTGACACAGCAGTATTAAATATAAAGAGGGGGGATAATATTGTAGTACCACTCCTAAGGTCCACTGTCATCTCCACAGTTTTAAGAGTGTTAAGTTCCAGATTATTCTGACTACACCAAAGGGCTAGCTGCTCAACCTCCCATCTGTATATAGACTCATCACCATTCCTGATGATCCCAATGATAGTTGTATCATCTGCGTATTTAATAAGTTTGACAGAAGGTCCTTAGAGTTGTTCTCATTAGTGTAGAGGGAGAATAGCGGTGGGGAGAGAGCACACATCCTAGGGGGGCACCTGTATTGATCATGCGATAGCTAGATGAAAATTTCCCCAGTTTCACCTGCTGTTTCCTATTGGTTAGAAAATTGATGATCCATTGATTGGTGGAAGCAGGAATGGAAAGTTGGGAGAGTTTCAAGTGAAGAAGTTCTAGAATTATTGTAGTAAATGCAGAGCTGAAGTCCACAAACAGAATATTTGCATATGTCCCTGGGTTGTCAAGATGTTGCAATATATAGTGTAGGCCCATATTAACTGCATCATCCAATGATTGGGTCTCTCCATAAGCAAACTGAAGGAGGTCCAATGAGGAAACTGTAATGTCCTTCAAGTGTGCTAACACCAGCCTCTCAAAAGTCTTCCTGACCACTGATATCAAAGCAACAGGCCTGTAGTCATTTAGTCCTGTCATAGTGGATTTTTTGGCACTGTAATTATTGTGGCTTGTTTGAAACATAAGATAACTTCACACAGCTCTAATGATTTATTACAAATCTGAGTAAAAACAGGAACCAGTTGATCAGTACATATTTTTAAACAGGAGGGTGAAACCCCATCTGGACCAGCCACTTTCTTAAAAAATAAATAAATTATTATTAATTTATGTATTCATTTATTATTAATTAATTTATTTATTATCAATTCATTTATTTATTAATTAGTAAATAAATGAATAATACTGTTGTTATATGAAACTCTGAATGTCTACCTTGTGGCTGCTGAGAGAATGCACACCTTTAGTGACAAATGCTTCCAGGCTACAGAAGTTCAATATCCACATTACTGCTCACCAATATATGACATCCCCACTTTGGGCCAGTAATCATGGAGCCTCAGTTCTCACCACTGACACTGGAGAGGGATGTTCACTTGCAATACACTCAGTATTTCCAGATGCAGACCTCTCTGCATCAAGCAAAATTTCCCTTAAGAGCACACAGGAAATGCACTGAGTTCGGGGTCCAGATTTCTCTGTCTCCCTCCAGGTCCCCAATAAGACTACCCACTGGTACAGCTGTAGGGTTGGGTCCTCAGACAAGTGTCCAAACCAAGTCCTCCAACACCCTATTTGTGAAACCAGTGCTTCATGTCCCTGCCCAAGTAGCTGACACACACACTCATTGAGATTTAATTTTCACACACACCTGGGAAAGGCTGGCACAGATTACCTGCTCTACCAACTTTGTCCAGACTATAAGGGAGTTTCGCTGCCACCAGTCACTCTTAAGGCTCTTAAAAGGGTATCCAGTTATACTGAGTGAAGTTAATATTAATAGAAATGGTAATGTTGACCAAAAAGCAAGGCTTTCAGGAGTGGACAGAGTTATCTCCAAATAAATATGTGAAAATACTCTCAAAATTTAAATATGTTCTTAAAGGACCAGCCACAATGAACATTTTAAATATATTTAATAATAAATAATAAAAGACCAAGAAAATACTAAATATCTGTTCACAGTAAACACCAGTGTTTCAGTCACAAGAAGTATTAATAATAACACCAATGGAAAGTTTCACACAGTTATAGAGAAACAGGATTTAGCTAATCTCCCTATCTATTCCTGATTGACTAAAAGAATTACTGTTCCCTAGCTAAGTTACTTACTACCGCAAGGCAAGATGATATGGGTAAGTGGTCCTTGTCAGATCCAAGACAGAATACAGAATGCTGAGAGCAAACTCCTTCTAATATCTAAATATTATTTTTGGCTTACAGAATGACATCACACACATTTGGTCATCTGACTCTGTTTCCCATGCTGTCACCAATACTGGAAACTGACAGCATTTTTTAACACCTATATGTCACCATACACACAGATAGAGCTTTGCTCAGATCTTCTGGAAGTCATAAAATGGTAAAATACTTTTACTCTTCCTTCAGGAGCTACAACCTATTCTCTAGCACAGACATTGCATCTTTGGCTCCATTCAAAACAGTGGGATAACATATTTATGGCTTATCCAATAAAGTAATTTAATTTCAGGAATATTTTTGCAAAATCAGAAGCATTAAGATTAACCTCTTCACTTCCAGTATATGCTGTTACAATGTATGTATTTAATTCAGTTACAGTAATATATGTACATGTTTTTTCCTTCCAGCATGGTGCACTGTTGATACATTTTAACACAAGCAAACCTCACAAATAATTTTTTAGTGCAAGCATCTGTACAAATCAGTTTGATATACAATTAACATATAATTTTTTTACAAAATTCCAGCTAGCTGTGCTGGCATATGTTATAATTCCACTGCCTTATCTCTCCTGGCATGGCTGGAAGTACCTCCTGTCATCACACCCACAACACAATCATGTTGTATAGCCAGTTGGACTGAATCAAGTGTGTCAAGTAGACGTGTGCAAAATGGATAGCTATGTATGGGATGAATATTTTTGGGGGGTAGGTGCCCATTTTTTTCTTTTTTTAAGAGAGAGAGAGAGGACTGTTGGGAAAGGGACATAGGTATGTCTATGTCAGGTAAGTTGGGTAGGTGAGGAAGCAGATTGACAGGACATACAAGACATGACACAGGGATGTTGAAGGACACAGGAGGTGAGTGAACACCATGGTTGGGGTGAGGGTGGGGACATCAAGGACCCATGGACGTCAACCTGGGTGGCAGTGAGAATCGAGTCCTCATCCACTGGGCTGTCATCACTGTCACCGCACTGCACTGCTGGCTACAGTGCCTGACGTCTATATCTCCTCCTGGTATGTTGTACAGAGATGGAAAGCAGGTGCTCCATCTGGCATCGGCATGCATCAACAGTGCAACATACAATCCTGCACACCAACCCTGGCAGTTCATCACGGGTGATAAATTCACCACTTCCACCACTGCTCCTGGAAGGAACCACTGGCCTATCCTGTGTGGAATTACTACCGGAGGGCCCAGGTAGTGAAGGGGCAGCAGAGGTGGTGCAACCAGGTTGTGTCCCAGATGTGATGGGCAGTGATGCTGTAGCCAATGAAGTAGGGCCAGGAGAATCCTGTGGGACAGCCCTACCCCAGTGTGTTGTGGGGAAAGAAAAGAAAGACAAATTAAAAAAGAGAGAAGATAAAGATTGGGGTGAGATAAAAAAGAGGGATAATATTAGTAACTTTATATGTGATGTACAAAGCATTGATGCAATTATTTGACTCTATTCTGTTACCTTTACTTTTAAGACTACAAACTCCTAACAAATGTATTTATTACTTTTTAGCCTACCCAGTTCATAATAGATCCACACTATAGTAAAGATTGCAGCAAGCAGTCCTTGATGTGTGCATATATTGCACATATGCATGTTCACATTATATTGATTACAGTTTACAGCAGGCCATTTATGCCACTGGTATAGAGGTCTGATGCTACATTACAATAATGATGAAAACTTAAAAGTATTGTATATTTGGGAAGTGTGATTTTTGAACCAAGAACCTTTGACTACTCTCTAATAATGTACTGTTATTTTGTCCTACAGACATTTACAGTTGAGAGATGCATGCTCACTGTTATATGAGAATATAGAACTGTTGCTTTGTGCTACAGACTAAGGCATGCATACTTTCTTTTACAGTTGAGATATGCATGCTCAATTTGACACAACTGTATTAAATACAAAATAAGCTGTCTTCAGCTTTTAATGCTACAATAACAGTACTGTTCTGATGCATACATACCACATGTTTCTCACATCCTTGCCAATCTCACATCATGGACCCTCACATTCTAAGTTATCCTTATCTCCGTGGCAGCTGTGGAAAAAACAGAACAGAACACCATTGTGAATACCAGACTTGACTATATTCATCTTTTAACTCTTACAAGTAGTCACTGTAATTGATAATTACACATATGTGGGGTGTCCCGTGTCCTAAATTCCCCAATACAACAGTCAAGGGTATCCCTCTTTTTCCTCCTCCTAAGGTCATTGAAGTGGTGCTGACATTGTTCACCAGTGCGAAGGATACCTGTAGCACTGGTCAAAACCCGGGCAACCACTATTCCATGCTTCAGATTTGTATTCTGAATCTGAATAGTGCCTCTGCAGTAACAGTGGCCCAAGATGCTGAACTAAGAGTCCAACAGACACTTTAGACTCCTGGACACCCTACCTCTGAGCTTGGAAGTGTGCTCCCTCATCCTAAACACAAGACATGACTACCAGTAATCAAGCCCAATGTAGAATGAGGTTTCCCGCCAATTGCACTTAAGATCCTGATGTTTTGCCACCAATTCCAGTTATGGCGTGCTTACTAGGTGTGCACATAGTGCTTGAATATCTTGTGCAATGCTTACCATCATGCAAACACAGTGCATGGGTTCTCCACATCAAGTGTTTGCACTATGCTGGGCATCACACAAACAGTGGCCACAAAAAAATTAAATGATGAAAACTAAAGAAAGGAAAAAGCAAATGCCATGCTGTCATACTATCTTGGGCAGAATCAGTGCTATCTGTATCATAGCTCTCAACCTTCTATCTTCAAAATGTGGAACAGTAGCCCTCATAATGTGGAAAAAAATGGGTAAAATGTGGAAAACATACTAATGGGTTACTAACATTTGCAACTAGGAATGTTATATGATGGTTAAAATGTGTTGGTTTTACTTACATAAAAGATCTTGTAATGAATTACTTTCATGCCCAGCAACCTTACATGATAATGTTATCTGCATTTATGAAAGAGGTTTCACGGCCAGCAACACTGCTGTGAGCCATGAAACTTTGCTGAAGTGCACCGTAGCTCATTAATATACATTGTTCAAGGCTAAAAAATGAGCAATATTGCATCCACAGTAATATTCTGTGTAAGCTCTGCATGAAGCCTACATGGACTTTATTGAATCCTGGCCTGGGCATGGTTTAAAGCCATGGAGAGCACACCAACAGTGCAAGGTTATAATGCCTTACACACATTTAGACCAGATACTACACAGACAAGGAATAAAGGTGAGGGTGTCTTGATTTACATCAAAAATAAATATACCTCAAGGCTGGTCAAACAGGACAATGCACTTGGGATGCTCCATGTTCAAATCACCATAGGCAAAGTCCAATACCACTTCCTTGCAAGCTATAGTCCCCCTCTATGATCCAGGAAGCCCATACCATGTATTTAAACTTATTGTAAACACTCACCATCCAACCCAATACCATATTCAGGGGTCACTTTAATTACCCCAATATTAATTGGGAATCCTATATGACACCAAATGTACAGACACAGACATTCCTGGATTTTGTAAACGCAAACTCCCTGAACCAGATTGTCACTACACCAACCAGGGGTGCAACCATACTGGATCTGGTCCCCACTAATATGGGACAGCACTGCACACCCACTATTGTAATATCTTCCCTGGTAATGTTAGACCACAAAATGGTCTCCTTTGAAGTAAAAATAAAATCTGGACCCCCAGCTACATCTGGAATATTCAGGAACTATTCTAAGGCTAACTTCCTGGTATTAAGTGATAATGTAGAAATATTCCAATCCCCCATAAACCCTGAGAACACTGCTGCCTATGCAGTACTGCTCACAGAAACCCAGCAGAAGCATGTTAATTGCTGCATACAGGCAGTTGTACCCACCAGAAAAAAGTAGAGATCTAGCTAAAAAAACACGCCATCATGGTAGAATCACAAAATCAATAGGCTGTATAATGGAAGTGTGGCTTTCATGTTAGGACATGAATAAATGAGTCTTCATTGGTGCTGTTCAACCAGCTATGTTTATGCAAACACATCACTATAACTTAGGTAACTTATATACACACTAACAACTGTGATCATACCTGCTCACTCTCTGGTTGCTTCTACAAAATGGCACTAGAGATTGCATGTGTCTGGAATTTATACTTGCATGCACAGCCTCACATGTTTCTTAAAGATATAGCACAAACACATTACACTCTGATCTACATCCTCCCTCTTTGAGAAATAGATCATGCAAATTGTCATGAGATTATATGGCATGAAAAAAATCACAGGTAATCTATAGACATACATTATACAACACTAAGTACGCACACACACCACACACACACACACACACACACACACACACACACACACACACACACACACACACACACACTCACACACACATATATACATATATATATATATATATATATATATATATATATATATATATATACCATCAAGTCCACGTTGTTGTGTATTTTACACTAGGCTTAGAAACTAGTCCATATCGTGTGACATAAAACTGGGAATTAGATTTAGCAACAGGGACAGTCTCTGCAAAATGATTGACTTGTGGAATGTTCAAATCACTTTCTGGAACGGAATCAGACTTTTGAACACATTCTGGTCTAGAAACAGTGTCTAACTCATTCTTTAATTTAGAGTTTGCATCACAGATACAATGTTGTTGAATAAATAGGTAGCATAGTTCTAGTTTGTCTGGAAAGTAGTCTTTGAGCAGGTGAGCCAAGAATATCATCACAGGGTATATTTCTAAGATTAAGCAAATTCAAGAATACATCAGTATCATCCCACTTTGACTTTTCAAGTAATTGCTTTGCACTTTGCACTGCAGGCTCAGCTAGACCACTGGATCGAGGATATTCAGGGCTATTAGTGACATGTACAAAGTCCCATTCTTTTGCAAACTTCTGAAACAACTGACTAGTGAATTGAATAACATTGTCAGAAAAAAGTTTGTGTGGACTACCATGAACTGAGAAATGATATTTCAAATTAGTAATAACAGCAGTTGAGGTTAAGTTTGGTAGCAGATCAATCTCAAACCAATTTGAATAAGAGTCTACCCAAACCAACTAATGTTGATTGTTCCACTCAAAGATATCAGTTGCTACAGAAGAACAAGGTAGTTCAGGAGTTGGACTTGGCTGAAGTGGTTCTGTTTGCAAATGTAGTCTAGTATGATTGCATACTGAACAAGAAGAAAGAACTCTATCAATGTCTTTTGATAATGAAGGCTAAAATACTAATTCTCTTGCTCTTCTCTTAGTGGATGATGAACCTGGGTGACTATGATGCAAAATATGAATATATTCTTGTTGTAAGGAAGCAGGAACAACAATTGTAGGACCGCTGAAAATAATGCCATCTTCCATCAACAAAGGAAAATACACTTGCACCTCAGGTAATACACTGGATTGCTTTGACAGCCATCTGACATTAATGTAGTGACTGAGCTTTTGAGAAATTGGATCAGTCTAAGTGTGATCTCTTAACTCGTCAAGTCTAGTGGTGGAAAAATTATGCACTGACATCACATCAAAGTCAAAAGTGTCAGCATCAAGCCGTTCTGTTGTACTTCTAGTTGATCTGGATAAGGTATCAGCCAGATAGAGCAATTTGCCTTTCGTGTAGACCATTTTGAAATTGTACTTTTGCAATTTGAGCATCATTCTTTGTTATCTAGCTGGAGCAGAATGCATTGGCTTTTCTAGAATAGTAACTAGAGGTTGATGATCAGTTTCAATCTGGATAGCTCGACCCTAAATATAATCGTGAAACTTGGAACATGCAAATACTATTGCTAAAAGCTCTTTCTCAATCTGAGCATACTGCATCTCAGTGTGAGTTAGTCTTCTAGATGCATACGTGACTGGTCTGTCCTCTTGAAGAATACCTGCACCAAGGCCAAATTCTGAAGCATCCCAAGGCATAATAACTGGTTTGTTAACATCATAGTATCTTAACATAGGTGGAGTGGCAATTTTCTGCTTAAGGTCATCAAATACCTTCTGCTGATGTTCCAACCATAACCATGCAACATTTATGCATGTTAGCTTTCTTAAAGGTGCTGTCAACTCACTGAAATCTGATATAAATTTGCCTAAACAGTTGCTGATGCCCAGAAAATGCTGTAAACCTTGTATATTGTCTGGTGCTGACATCTCTAGAATAGCTGCTTGGTCTGGTCAGGTGTCAAGCTTGTACTTATAAACAAATGACCTATGTACATAACTTCTGGAAGTCTGAATTTGCACTTCAGAGGATTGAGCTTAAAGTTCACTTCCCACGCTCTGTCTAGAACTTTCTTGAGGTTTCCATCATGTCTGCTTCATCATTACCTCCAACCAATAGATTTTCTACTATTATGTCACAAGGATAACCTGAAAAATTTGCTCCATTGCACTCTGAAAAACTTCACTTGCTGAATTTATTTCAAATGGCATCCTTAGGAATCTGTATCTGCCAAAAATTGTACCAAATGTAGTTAGAAATGAGGATTTGCAATGAAGCAACACTTGCCAAAATGAACTCTTTACATCCAAAACAGAAGATACAGTGGCATTTGCTACTTCTTCAACTGTGCGCATTGGATGATATGGTCTCTTTAATGCTTTGTTCAAATCTCTTGGGTCAATGCATGTTTTGATTTCATCTGAGTCTTTTTTTATGAGCAGCTACCATGGATGACACTCATTCAGTTGGTTCTGTGACAGGACTAATCACACCTTGCTGAACCATTTTATCCAGCTGAGCTTTAACTTTATCTCGCATAGCTATTGGAACTCTTCTTGCTGGTCTGACTACAGGAGTGATCTCTGGGTCTAACTTCATGGAATACACAACTGGAAGTTTGCCCAATTTATCATTGACAACATCAGCATACTCTGAGAAAATGGCTTCGGAAAAATTGGAACTTGGAACTGCACTCACACAATGAACTTATTTGGCAAAAGAAAGCAGATTAATTCTTAAACTATCTTTGAAACCCAATAAAGATTGCACTGGTCATTGGACTACATAGAATAACAAGTTGTAAAAGCCAGATAACATGAAAGTATTACTGAACCTTTGGTTTGAATTTCATCTCCATAAGCAACAAGTTTCACCTGCTTGTTACAATGCGTTGTTCATTAGTTGTCACTCTTCCAAATGTGTCTGCTGACATAACACTACACTTTGACCCAGTGTCTACTTTGAGCTCTGTGAAATTTCCATTAATCTGGACGATACAAAAAACTTTGCTCCTTGTTAATGTTTACTGCATCAACTCTTTCTCTAAGCACTGATACACCATCTACATTGAAAGCTGGCTGTTTGAGCTCTACTTGACCAACGTACTTTTTGTGCAACCTTTCTTTACAACTGTATGAGGCTTACTTGATTTGCAAAACTTTTGGAAATTGTTCCAATTTTTACACTTGTGACATTGCTGACCAAATGCTAAGCACTTCTCTCTTTTAGACTCATGATTCGCACCACAAATGCGACAGTTAACAATAAAGCTAGATTTGGGTTTTGCTGATTCATGTTTGTGTTGCACTGAGCTGGCGGTGGAGCTTGCACTTTTTCTTAAACTTGCTAGAAAACCTTGTGGCTTCTTTGGAAACCCTGTAGCTGCCATGTGCTTAGGCCTATTCTTGTTTGTTATGTGTTGCATACTATCTACGTTTGCTCTGGAGCTCACTGAAACTATGCTCTTGTCGTTTGCAGGCATACGCGTATGTCTTTCTGTCAACTCATGGATCTGACAGATCTCTATTGCTTTTCTTAATGTTAAATCACTGTCATGAAGCAAAATCTTTATTACAGCAGCACTATTAATACCAAATACAAGCCAGTCCTTTATCGGCTCATCTTTTAAATCACCAAACCAACACGTTTTAGCTCTTTTTCTCAAGTCAGTTATATAAGCTGCAAATGTTTCCCCTGGTTTCTGATCTCTTGTGTAAAACAAATGACTCTCAAATGTAATACTCATCTGGGGGTTGCACATTTCTCTAAACTTGCACTTCAAACACTCTGGGTCTTCCCTTGATTCAGTTTGCACAACAATAAGGTGGTCTACACCTTCTCCTTCATACACTGCTGGTGCATACACAAATGAACGCTCTCTTTCTATGGCCTCAGACCCTGCCAGGTTTAGCAAAATGAATGCCCTGATACATGCATCTCTATCTGCATAAGCTGCTTGTATGAAAATATCATACTCTTGTTCAAATATTCTCCATTTCTCTGCAATATTCTGATCAAACACAAGTGGTTGGGGTTTTTGAAATACATCTGCCATATTAACACATACCAGTGAAGGATCTGATCTTGCAAATAAGCATGAATACACACACACTCACGCGCGCATGAGCTACTGACATAAACAGTACTTGCCCAGTGCCTTTGTGCTCTGAGCTTATATGTTTTTCATTGAGTTTATTGGAATTATGTGAATGAACAAACTCATAGTACTTTTGAATAACTGGACTTCGCAAAATAAACTTCTTGGGCATTTTGATACTTTGCTGAACTTTGTGAAATAACTTCTCGGACTTCTTGATGCTTTACTAAACTTTGCAAAATAACTTTTTAAACTTCTCAGTATTTTACTGTATTTTGTGAAATAACTTTCTTGGGCTTTCAATGCTTTAAGGAACTCTGTGAAATAGCTTTTCATGCTTTTTCAATGCTTTTGGAATCTTTTATTGGTAAAGGCAGAAATGCTAAAGTCATTCACCATCATTTGCTATACTTTCGGAATTTTATTGGTAAAGGCAGAAACGCTAAAGTCATGTGCCATCACTTGTTAAAGTCGTCACTTTAAGAAATATTTGAAAACTTTACGATGCAACTGAGTAATCCACAAGCACTATAATTCTCTTGTAATGTTATCTTTTGCAAGAAAACACCTCTTATCAATGCAATAAACATGTCAAGCAACTGTACAATGTGAATAAATCAAACATTTGTTGCCCAAAACTCAATAGCTTTTAAAGTAATTGTACTTTGCGAACTGCATACAGCACACTGAAATGTCCCCAAAATGGTAGTACCTTGCTAGGCAACTCTTTATAGTACAAGAAGCACTCTGTAATGGTGGCACTTTACGAACAGACACACACAGCACAAGAACTTTGTTTGAAATAACTATGCTTTGACTGGATTGCATGAAACAGTTGCACTTTACACACTATAAACTCTGAAATACATGCAGAGTAATAAGCACACATTGTAAGCACTTTTACGCACTCTGAGATACTTCAAATAACTTTAATTATACCCTTGATACAATATGAGGTTGTATTTATGCCCAAACACAACACTTTGCCCAAAATACATACAGTTGTCTTGCTTTATTTTTGCTTAATGTGCCCTTTTCTTTTATTATTTTTAAAATTTTTAATTTTTTAAATCTCTTTTTCTCAGCACTGACATCTCCCCGGTCCCTTGGAATGAGTGCCTGCCACCTAAACACCTTCCTGCAAAACAGGGCAGCCCATTCCCTGTCTGCTCCTACCCCGCGTCTTGGACACATACGTGTTCTGTAACTCAACGTCTCCCACCCTGCTAGCTAAAGGACTTACACCTCTCAGGAATTATAGTCCTAAACACCCTCCTGCAAAACAGGGCAGCCCATTCCTTGTCTGCTCCTACCCAGCATCTTGGACACCTACATGTTCTGAAAATCAGCGTCTCCCACCCTGCTGACTAAAGGACTTACATCTCTCAAGAATTATAGTCCTAAACACCCTCCTGCAAAACAGGACAGGCAGCCTATTCCTTGTCTGCTCCTACCCAACGTTTTGGACACCTACATTTCTGGAAATCAGCGTCTCCCACCCTGCTGACTAGAGGACTTACACCTCTCAAGAATTATAGTGTAGGTGATTGCCTATGGTTTATTACTGTTTATTCTACCTTTTGTAACACTTTCTGGCTGCACACATGCCCGGACAGGCAGTATTTCCCGATCATTTTATTGCTCATCTACTTGGGGTGAATTAACCTGACCTGAGGTGGTGTTCCTCTCTTTGGCCACTAGATGGCAGTATATCATTGTTAATTATAAACTCCCACCAACCATGCCCTTAAGCCAGATACCTAGCTGGGAGAATGGGCTGAAAACAAAGGTTACAGCTTTTTATTTTCACCTAGCCATTAATCTCCTAAACAGACCTGAATAAACACTGTAAAAGGCAGACTTGTATAACAAGTCTAACAAACTAAAAGTGTAAGAAATGGTCCTGCAACTCAGAACAATCAGCGCTGTTCCCATAGTGTCTAAAACCCTTGCCTGATTGTTTCTTAAACTCCTACCTCCTTAGGCTGGGGTTGCCCCGCTCTATTTGCCTCTCTCCGCTTGTCTCAATCTGCACCCCTACCCTGCCCACAATTCCCACCCACCCACACTACGCCTACATTTATACCTATACACTCCTCCCACTAACTCCAAAACTAATAACAAACAAGCCAAACACCACTTCTCAATCCACATTTACTAGACATACATCCCACTAATCAACACACTCCTCCCACTAATTCCTACACACATACCATTGCAACCACTCAACATGTGTGCAATCAACACCATCACCCTTGCACTACTAGCTATAACATATCACCTCACCTCCTATCACATCACTCTTCCTACCACCATTACCATCCCATCAAAACATACATCCACCTACTCCACCCACACCAAACACTATAGCCAACACATACCCTCATGGACTTACCATCACAGCACAATCCAGTTAGGACCGGCAACACTTGTCAAAACAACCATGAAATCACTTGCCACACATAAATACATACATATTCTTGCTAAGCTATCAAAACTCCTTCACCATATCAGTCACCAACTAAGATTAGCAGGTGACATACACCCTAATCCAGGTACAAACACAGACATACACTCCCCTCCTCCCCACTCCCACCTAATAACTCAACCTTACCCTTCAGACCAGAGAATAGCCTATGTTTCCTGAACTTAAACATATGTAGTATTAATAATAAAGTACATCTTATACATACTCTAATAGACACCTATTCCCCAAATCTACTATCTCTAACCGAAACTTGGTTAAAACCTACCACTCCAGATAGTGAATTCCTTCCCCCAGGGTATAATGTAATATGTAATGATAGACTTTTCAAAAAAGGGGGTGGTGTAGCATTATTTTATAAAAACAACCTAAAGGTAACCATTATTGACCCTCCTATACTCCCCCTAACAACCTTAGAACTACTACTAACCAAACTTGAACTAACTGACAAGAAATCTATGAATATTATAACAGGGTACATGCCACCAGGTAATAATATCCCCACCCTAGAAGCCATTTTACATTGGACCAATGAAAACCTACCTCAAGAAACCATCATCCTAGGTGACTTTAATATAGACTGAAATACATGCTCTAGTTCACACCCCCCCAACTTTATAAATCTATATAATTTCTCCCAAATCATTAACTCTAGTACAAGGCTAGGTAATAAAAGCAAGGAAAGCCTCCTAGACCGGACCCTAGTAAACAACTCCAATACATTATATCAAGCAGGTGTCCTACAAGACAACCTCAGTGAGCACCAGCCCACCTTCCTACTAAAACTCAAATCCCACACCAACTCCACACCACCAATTCGACCATTAGAAACAAAAGAAACTTTGACATACCAAAATTCAAACTTGAACTACAATACCAAAATTAGAATCTTCTAAAGACCCTCCCACTAGACAAAGCAGTTGAGCTATTTAACATTATCTTCCTAAAGATCGTAAACACCCATGCCCCTCCTCGTATAAGCAAACAAAAAATTAAAATAGCCCCCTGGATCACAAGCACTACTAGAACCATGAAAACCCAAAGAAATAGAGCCTGGCATCAGTGGAGAGTCGTCAAAACCATAGCAACCAAACAAGAATTCCAAAAATTTAGGA
The DNA here is from genome assembly GCF_019279795.1 of Protopterus annectens. NCBI lineage: Eukaryota > Metazoa > Chordata > Ceratodontiformes > Protopteridae > Protopterus > Protopterus annectens. The sequence continues at coordinate 493,480,108 of NC_056737.1, read as the reverse complement.
ATGAAACAAAAAAACGAATTCTACTAGACAAAAGGAACTATTTTCTCAATTTGCAAAATAGACACCAACATAACCCCTGAAAACTCTGGGCAGGACTAAATACATTACTCCACCCCGGCAGACCAAGTACCCCAACACCAGCCACTGTAAAAGGTAGCACTGACATTCCAGATGCCTTTAATAGATTTTTTTGTAGAAACCATTTCAAAATTAGTTCATCAACAACCCACAACATCTACTACTAGCAGCCCCAAGCCTACTAACAATATCAATACCACCTTCCAATTCAAACCTATTCCCACAGGTTATATAGAAAGACTATTAGGTAAACTCAAACCAACTAGCCTAGCTGCCAACAACATTCCAGCTGAATACCTTCAAATAGCTGCTAATGAGATAGCCTATCCAATATAAATTCTCCTGAACAGATCAATAACAGAAAGCAAAATTCCAACAATCTGGAAAATAGTATATGTCACCTCACTACACAAAGGTGGGAACTGTACAGACCTTACCAACTATCACCCCATTACCATATTATCCCCACTTGCTAAAATATTAGAAACATTTATTCACCAGAAACTTATGCAATACCTATTGAAAAAAACAACTTCTCACTCCTACCCAACATGGGTTTAGACCAGCCCATAGTACAACAACTGTCATTCTCTCCTTCACCAACTTAAATCAACCAGAACCGGAATCTAGGCAAACTAACATTAGCCTTATGTTTAGACCTATCAAAACCTTTTGACATGGTCAACCATCTCGAACTTCTTCACTCCCTCACTGGCCTTGGACTAGCCACTGACTCACTAGTCTGGTTTCAAAACTACCTAATAGGCAGACAGCAAGCAATCAGGTGGGATAACAAACTATCCACACTGCTCCCTATTACAACTGGAGTCCCAGAAGGATCAATATTAGGCCCTCTATTATTTTCCATATTCATTAATGATCTCAAAAAGATCACCCAAGATGTAACTGTCATACAATATGCTGATGACACCACACTAGTCTGCACAGCAACCACCCCCTCACACTCCTTTCCACTACCTAACAAGTCTTCAAAACCACAGAAGCTTGGTTTCTCAGTAAAAACCTGCTACTGAACGCAAAAAAGACCAAACTACTATCTTTCAGTATTACGTCTAGTGATGGTACCATTACCTCCTCAGACTCCCACACAAAACTACTGGGTGTTACAATTGACAACAAACTGAAGTTTGACCTGCATATAAATCAAACCATCAAAAACATACGCAGAAAATTAGGCAGTCTGTACAAAAATAAAACACACCTAAATCAACAGACTAAAATTACTATGGCTCAAACTCTGCTACTATCCACACTTCTATATGCTGCCCCCATCTTCACCAACCTATCCAAAACTGAAATTACAAAACTAGAAACATGTTACAATCAAATTGCCAGATTTGCCACAAATGCTCCCTACCGTTCACATCACTGCCACTCACTAAACCAACTAAAGTGGCTTGAACTTTGAAATCTCATTACCTTCCACCAACTAGTTTTTGCTAAAAAACTCCTACTGTATCCAGACAAAATACCTACACTAACAAACTTATTTAAAATACAGGAAAACCCAAGGCAACTATGTTCTAGTGACAGGACCTTAATCAAGGTCACCAGACCAACAACTCAGCAGGAGACTCCCTATTTACAAACTACATAGGAAAATCTGGAACTCACTGCCCCCTGATAATACCTCAGCAAATTATATTAGTAAGTTTAAACATATACTAAAGGAACACCTACTTAACAATAGACAATGCCCATGCCTTCCCCTTGGCTGACCCTCTACAGCCACTTCTCCTTCAGGTCTTTCTCATTCTACCACTGTGTACTAACTTACTGCATGTACTAGTATTCTCACTCCACAAACCTCATCTGCCATGAGCTCTACTATACTCCTGAAAGCTCTCTACTACTCACTGTACACCCCACCTCTTTCTTACACCATCATACTCAAATACAATATTGCTAATGTGCACATATCTATGGGCAAATTAGACATGCTCTCATTAATTCAAGCAGAAATTACTGGACATACAACTAACCCATCCTGCTACTACAATTTGCAGCTAATATATTTTTTTTCTTTCTCATTGTACCTTTAAAATGTTATGTTCTGTACTTGGTCTCCATATCTGTAAAATGACTTTGTATATGTATGCTTGCCTTTTGCATATTTGCAAACTCTGGAGCTTTTCTCCCTGGGCCTCCGCTGAAAATGGACATTTATCCAGTTGGATTCTCCCGGTCAAAAATGTAAAATAAAATAAAATAAATAAATAAATAAATATTATATTCTTTTTGCTCTTTTAAGCCCTTTTTATGTCCAATATACTTTCCCTGTGTTCATTTTTACTCTAAACATGCCTAACTTTGCCTTAAACACACTCGTTTTGCTTTAAACATGCTTGTTTTTCACTTTACTGTTAATCGTCTCATCAAATACTTTTATCTTAAACATTTTCTTTAGTTAACAACATTTTTTGTACTTTCCACTTGCCTGATAATGTGGTTTGTGCCCTTGTAATACCCCTTTTTTGCCTTCTTTCTCAAGTAAATACTTCATATTATTTCTCATTACCTTTGATTCTTTTGGTTACATTCATGCTGTTTTCTCTCAGTTTTACCTTCACTGTCGTCTTTACATCTCATGTCTCTGAATATTATTCTCTCTTCCATCCCGGTTCTGACACTATGTCACTTTTATGTTAGGACACAAATAAATGAGTCATCTTGGGTTCTGGTCAAGCAACTTTATTTTATGCAATCACATCACTATAGAGGCTTACTGACTATAACTTAGGTAACTTATATACAAACTATCAACTGTGATCATACATGCTCACTCTCTGACTGCTTTCTACAAAATGGCACTAGGGATTGCATGTGTCTGGAATTTATATGTGCACGCACAGCCTCACATGCTTCTTAAAGATATAGCACACACCCGTTCCACTCTGATCTACAAGAAGGAAGAATATCATGGCAAAAATTAGGAGGTGCAGCACCCAGCAGGATAAACACACTCTCATCAAATTAAACAAACAACTCAGAGAACAAATAAAGTCTACCAAAGCATAAATTTGAAGTAAATTTGGCATCCCAGGCCAAGGACAACCAGAAGGCATTCTTTAGCTATGTATGCTACCTCAAAGGTACTATACAATTGTGTGCAGAGCTCATTGTAAATGGAGCCACCTATACTGAGCCAAAAGATAGAGCAAACCTACTGGTCAATAAATTCAGCTCTAACTTTACCCCTCTCTACCTTTCAACCTTCCCACAGGAAATACCGTCAAATATATCTCCCCGTGCTATCACTAGGAAATAGGTCCTTAATGGTCTAAGGCCAAGAACACTGTATCAGTGGGCCCAGACAATATCCCAGGATGCCTTCTAAATAGCATGAAACATGACCTGTCAGACCTTCTGGGATTGCTATTTACCTGTAGTCTCCAAATAGACTTTGTTCCTCATGAATGGAGAGCAGTAACAGTCATCCCTCTGCACAAAGGTGGGCCATCTACAGACCCTGGAAACTACAGACCCATAAGTCTCACTAGTCTTATATGTAAAGCCATGGAAAGAATTATTATGGAAATGATCAATAGTGATATAGTAAACCTCCAGACACTCGACCCAACACAGTTTTGTGTCATCAAAGGCAGGTCATGCCTACTCAAGCCGGTGGACTTCTTTGAGAAGGCCACCAAAGCAATGGATGAGGGCAAAATGGTTCACACTGCCTACCTTGACCTGGCCAAGGCATTTGACACAATACCACACTCGGGCATTGCTGACAAACTCAAGAGGTTAGGTACAAACCCATATGTCACCTGGTGAATAGCCAACTGGCTCACAGACAGGACCCAGGATGTTAGAATTGGGGGTTCCACCTCTACAAAGTGGCCAGTCACAAGTGGAGTCCCTTAGAGATCAGTCCTTGGACTGCTGCTTTTTGGAATTTTCTTCTCTGAAGTCAAGGCTAATGTCAGTGGCCTCTGGCTAACTACATTTGCAGATGATTGCAAATTAGGAGCTGTCACTGAATCCCACACTTATGTAAATGTTCTCCAGGAAGGGCTGACACAGACAAACAACTGGTGTTAGAATCATGGACTAAAACTAAATGCCAAGAAATGCATAAAGGCATCCTTTGGGAAGTCATCCATCCCTAGTAACTATCATATTGACAACACATCCCTTAGAGTTGACCTACTAGGCAGGGACTTAGGGACTTACATAGACAGTAATCTAGCCTTTGACCATCACGTGTCTACGGTAATGAAGAAATCATTCTATGTTGCGCATTTTATAAACAAAGGTATGGCATCTAAGTACAAGGAAGTCATTGTTCCACTATATTTGATATTCATCAGACCTGTCATTGAGTACAATGCCCCCTTTGGTATGTACCTAATCAGGCATATCCAACAATTGGAATGTCCACAGAGGTTCCTCACTAAAAGAATACAAGGTGTAAGTAAAATGTCCTATGCAGACCACCTCAAGGCTCTATCCCTCTATTCTGTCTCCTACAGGGTTTTGAGCAGAGATCTTAGCCTGGCATACAGGGCATTGTCAGACCCCACTCTGATTGACCTCCTGCATATCCACAAAACAAACAACACCAGAATTACGCATTATAAAACTTAAACCTTGCCTATGATATTAATAGGACGTGCTGGAGAGACAGGTATGTATCCCAGAGACTAACACAAAACACTTGAACTGTAGAATGCCAAAGAGAACAGGGAAAACCAGCACGACCAACCAGTCAGTATACACAAATTGTTAATAAAAGGTTTTAGTGCTTTTGTCAGGGTTACAGCAATGACTTTGTCAGAAGCACATCTAAAACATTATCAAAGTTTTAAATACTCTTGGGTGGTTCCACATATGTAAAGATTCATAGGACCTGCTGTTAAAACTTAAGAACGTCAAGTTTGTGAATGGAAATGCTTTTGCTACAATTTATGTTATTAATTTGTTCAACATGATTCCTCACGAAGTTGGACTACACTGGTTCCAAGAATTTCTCTATGAATCAACTCAGTTGAATAACAACAAAGTAAGTGTTATTGTAACCTTAATGGAGTTAGTTTTAAAAAACAACTTTGTATATCTTGATGGCCAATATTTTTTGTGTGATGGGGGCAGTGTGTGCCCCCATTTTTGTAAACATTATAATGCTATATTGGGAAACAAAGTTTGTTTTTGAAAAGTTTACACCTCCCCCTTGGGAATTTTATTTAAGATACCTGGATGATCTTTTTGTTATTTGGAAATATACATCCAGTGATTTTGATTCCTTTGTTTCTCATTTAAAAACACTACTACATTCTTAAAATTTACACGTTCCTTTGATGAAAATAAACTCAATTACTTGGATGTGGAGGTTACTAAAGATGTAAAGATGGATAGATATAATAGTAATATTTATAGGAGACCTACGTATTGTAATAGTATTCTCCATTACACTAGTAGCCACCTAGTACATCAGAAGAAAGCTATAATCAAAGGTCAATAAGTGAGATTGGCAAGACTGGTGTTTGAAGAACAAACTTATCAAATTCAAGCAGTAACACTAGAAGACATGTTTTACCCTGTCTGCATGGTCAACAAGGTCCAACAAGAAGTGGAAATCAAAAGGAGAGAAGGATGGTTCCAACCCCTACTTAGAATAGAAGGGAACGGTAGGGACAATAATTGTTTTAGAAAAGAAACAGGTGTAGATAACGATTTCCACAGTGCCTTTGTGACAACTTATGATAGCAAGGCAGAACAGTTAAAATTGATTTTAGAGACAAATTGGAACATTTTCTGTTGTTTTGAAGGGTATACAGACACCTTGGGTATTGGCCCACAGATAGTATGCAAGAAAGGCAAGACAATTAAACAATATGGAAGGAGGATCTAATTGTGTAATGTTTAATAGGAAACCAGGTACCTACAAGTGTGGGAATTGTAGACAATTGTAAGGGTAGGTGAAAAAATAAAAATGAATAATATCCCAATTAAACCACCCTTTCATTTTTGATGGTAACACTTTTGGACTAGTTTACATTGCTTCATGTGAAAAATGTACCAGTTTCTACACTGGTAAGACTCAGTGAAAATTGCATGAATGGATCTACGAGCACATATTAGACATCAGGAAAATAATGCTAATAATTCACTAGCGAAGCATGTTTCTAAATTTCCTGACCATTATTTTTTGATTATGGGTATTGATTTGGAAAGGGAAGACCCCCGGGGTGGACCACGGAAACTTTTATTAGAATATAAAGAGTTTCTCTGGCAAGTTAAATTAAATGCATACACCACCCCTGGTTTGAATGAAAACGTGTCTATCAGCAGTATATTGAAACTCAAGTCTTTACAAGTATATAAACAAACAAAAAAAAATATATATATATATATATATATATATATATATATATATATATATACATACACACACACATATATTTTTTTAATTTTACAATACTTTCAAAATTGGCATTTTTTAGTTTTTTTCTGTAATGTATAGTGTTTTGTGGCTTTAATTTAATTGTGTTTAATTAGTGGTTACCAATTGGTTGTCTTTTAACATGTGATGATTTTGAAAGAGTATTTAAAACTTTGGTAATGTTTTAGATGTGTTTCTGACAAAGTCATTGCTGTAACCCTGAAAAAAGCGCTAAAACCTTTTATTAAACAATTTGTGTATACTGACTGGTTGGTCATGCTGGTTTTCCCAGTTCTCATTGGCATTTTACAGTTCAAGTGTTTCGTGTTGGTTCCTGTTTTTTTGTGATTATATCCCAAAGACTACTCTGTCTCTGGAACAGGCTCCCCATCAATGTGAAGCAGAATTCCTCCCTAACCCAATTCAAGTGTAACTGGGACAATTGGATGGGGAACAGGAAATTCATCCCTGGTTTGGCATCTATGTCTCTAATGGACACAGGTAACCTGTAAATTGTTCATCTCCCAGGCCCCTGCTTGTAAATGTTTCATCTCCTAAGCTGCTGCTTACACTTATCAAGGGTATCAGAGCTTGTTAGAGATTTGGGAAGCATGGCTAGGCTTAAAAAGGCTCTTGTGGTCATTAGCCTAATAAACACTACTATGAAGGTTTAGTTCCTTTAACTGAGTATTTGAAGTACCATTAGTTTTGTTTGTATTGTGGCATCATTCTTGGCAATGGTAGGATACTCCTCAATAATATTTTCACACCAACTTCAGATGCAAATTCTGAGAGCTCCACAATGTCCGTCTTCAGGTATGTCTCATGTCATTCATTGCCATGTGTCCAATGACCTTGTCATACGTATACTTCAGGTGAAGAGATGTGATGGCCTTAGTGACACTCCATATCTGGCACCAGAGCGGCAGCTAACAGTCCCTTTGCCCTTCTCAGCTTGGTGAGCGGTGCATCTCTGTGTCTGACAACAGAGCCACCTATGACTAAGACATTGCCAGATGTATGGTATTGGCCTTGCTGGTTTAAGGGTTTGGCAGCCACTTGAGTGGCTTGTGTTTTCTATAATGTCTGTGTATGTTGTTTGCCCATTACTGTGACAATGCTGTTTGTCCTGTATAACAAACCTTCATGTAGGAGGCCTTTGTGGTTTAAACAGAAACTTTTTAAGTACCTCAGCATAAGAAGGCTTATTTCTTTGTCTAGGGCATGGTGGACATTGTTGTGTGAGGTGAATGTTGGAACTGACAACATGCTGGTTGCAGTCTACAGTCTTTGAAGACAGTTTGGCTCTCAGAGTTAGTAGATACATGCACCTCTCTCATATGGAATTGTTTACAGGAAGAATCAAACAATCTGCCAGTGAGCATGTGGCAGTTCTTACACTGTCTCAAGGTTCCGATATCTAGCATGCTGGCAATCTGCCAGTGAGCATGAGGCAGTTCTTACACTGTCTCAAGGTTCCGATATCTAGCATGCTGGCAATTTGCCAGTGAGCATGAGGCAGTTCTTACACTGTCACGAGGTTCTGATACCTAGCATGCTGGCAAGAGACACTAAGGAAACTGTGACTTCATAATATTCAATGCCTGTGAAATAGGGAGCACTAATAACGTGTAATAATAAAATGAATTTGTAGGAAGAGTCTATATATTAGAATACTAGGATGAGCAATGAGTCAAAGCATCAGACTGAAGGGTATAAAGGTCAACACAAGTGTTGCAACAACTAACAGATATAGGTTCATAGGTTGGTACTGAGCTATCTGCCCGAAGGCATATATTAGCCCAGCCACGTTGTGCGGTATTCACCACCCCTTTAGTAGTTCCCTAGACCCTTGCACTAGCAGCTAGTACCCTTGGCCCCTATCTAGTAGTGTTGTTGGTGTGATCCCCGGTGTGAACTTTCTGTTACCCATCCACTCATCAAGGTTCCTCTTGAAGAGTAATAGTGAGGGGCTCTGTCTTATGTAGATCGGGACCCTGTTCCATAGTAAGGGAAGTCTCTGTGAAGGGAATCTATACCTCCAGCATGTTCTATTCATTGTTGTGTTGAGGTTTATATCCCTAGAGCATGTAGCTCGAGTAGATATGGTTTTGTTAAGATGGAGCATGTTCAACAATTCTGGGTTGGACATGGCTCTGTACGTTAGACAGAGATCGCCTCTGAGAAAGTGGTATGCAACAGAGAACAGTCTTAGCTTTTTCAATCGTGCTGCATAGGGCAACTGTTTGAGGCCAGTAATTATCTTGGTTAGGTACCTCTGTGGTCCCTCCAGCTGCTGGAGATGTCTAGCCAGGTACATTCCAATTGGTGCATTGTACTCAATAATGGGTCTGATGAGGGAAGAGTAGAGGGGCACCATTATATCCTTAGATCTTGATGCAAACCCTTTCATGATCAGATGGGTCACATAGAAGGATTTTCTAACCACTTTGGCAACATGGTTATCAAAGGAAAGCTGGCTATCTACTTGGGTCCCTAGATCCCTTATTTCTTCTTCAGATTTCAGGGGATTACCTCCTATGTTGTAGTTAGCGGGTACTCTGTTTTTTCCAAATGGGGTTACTACGCATTTTTTTTGCATTTAGCTTGAGACCATGGTTTTGACACCATGCATCAGTCTCATTTAGGCCCTTCTGGAGGATCTCCATGTCGGCCGGAGACTCTATTATAGCACCCAGTTTGCAGTCATCCGCAAACTTAGTCAGCCACAGCCCTTCCGTGCTTGCCTGTACTTCTGAGAAGTATATGCCAAACAGGAGGGGCCCCAGGACAGAGCCCTGAGGCACACCACTCGTTACTGGTCTGGATTTGGACATAGATCCCACTACTCTTACTTTATGGGATCTGCCTGAGAGCCAGTTTGTGATCCATCTTGTGACGTAAGGGTTTATGCCCAGGCTGGTGAGCTTATCAATAATACCCGAATGGGGAATGGTGTCAAATGCTTTAGCAAGGTCAAGGTAAGCCGTGTGTACCTCCTTTCCCTTATCTATAGCCTGAGTAACTGTCTCAAAGAAATCCACCAGGTTCAGGAGGCATGATCTTCCCTTGACAAAGCCGAACTGTGTGGGGTCCAGCGACTGGAGGTTCCCAATCTCTCCATTTATGAGTTCCATAATGATTCGCTCCATAGCCTTACAGATCAGACTGGTCAGGCTTATTGGTCGGTAGTTCCCAGGGTCAGTTGTGGCCCCACCCTTGTGTAGTGGGCCCACCGTTGCCATGTGCCATTCTTTGAGCATATATCCTGTGGAGAGGCTGAGACTGAACAGGGTATTAAGATGCGGGGTTAATTCCTTTTGGAGCTCGCGTATGACATAGCCTGGGACACCATCTGGTCCCATGGAGGCAGTGTTTTTAGCTTTAGATAGAGCCTTGTTAACCAACGTATCAGTAATAATTGGGCTTACACAATCCCCTGGAATGGTAATAGGCCCTGTAGGTGGTGAGGGGGGGGGGGGATTTGCACTGAACCTGTCAGCCAAGATGTTGGCAATGTCAGAAGGGTCAGTGTATTTTGTTCCATTTTGTACTAGCTCAGAAAAGACCTGAGCGTTGCCATTTAGGTTATTGATGTAGCCATAGAAGGCCATATGGTTATCCTTGGCATCCTTGGCAACTTTCTTTTCAAAATTAGCTTTAGTTGACTTGTTAACGGCCCTCAATTTCTTACTAATGCTGATCAGGGATGATTTTTCTACTTGAGATTTGGCCTTTTTTTGTGTAAGTCTCCTCCTTTTATTGTAAAGTTTGCTTATGGCCGGGGTCCACCAGACTGGTTTCTTCTTGCTTGAGGAAGGAGTCTTGGTTTTATTTGGGATAGCATGGTCCATGCAGTCCTGAAGATGCATATAGAGTGCCTTGGTGTAGGATTCCGCATCCTGGATATCATTATCCTTCTGCAAGAGAATAGTGAAGCTTTCCACTTCGGATGCAAGTAGTTTGAAGTTTGCTTTGGAAAGGTTTTTGACTATGTTTTTTTGACTGGGGGAGGTGGAGGGGTGAGGATGTCCAGGGTTATCAGTTTGTGGTCAGATCTGACCAAGGAGGGAGTGATAACGGGTGTGGTACAGTGGGCGCCTATATTTGTGATGATTAAATCCAATATGTTGTCCCCTCTAGTGGGGGAACATACTAGTTGTTCAAGGGCATTTGAATTTATAAATTCTATGAATTGCTGAGCATAGGAGTTGGAACATTGGTAGTTCGCCCAGTCTAGTCTATACCAGGGTAGTTGAAATCACCCAAGATTATGGTATTGGGTAGGACCTTTATATTTTCCAATGTCTCAAGGAATGCAGAGTGAGCATCTTGGGACATGGTGGGTGATCTATAACCGGCTACGATTTGAAATGTGGTTTTGCCTGCTGATAGTTGCGCATGGATGATCTCTGGGGCATCATGCTGCGCTAATAGCCTGGAGATATGGGTATCCTTGATGAATATGGATACACCTCCGCCCTTTGTACTGCGATCCAGTAACTGAGGCCGGAAGGTATGTGAAGCAGTGACTACTAAATTGGCTTGGTGCCATAACACCTAAGTACAAATTGTCTGGGATTCCACAACCACAGTTTTGCTATAAATTTACAGATCACAGCAAGGTTAGACTTTATTTTATTTACTCTTTGTTGACTGGGAAACGTCTCTGGGCCTGTGTCATCTTCTCTGGAGAGACCCAATGTGATAATCATACTGACTAGGGGACATTTGGCCAGGACACTTCTTTTTCTCCTTTTTTAATAAGTTTCCTTGGACCTATTGCATTCATTTCAGCTTCCACCAACTTAGGCAGATGAGACCTCAGTTTAATAATTCTTCTGAAGGCCAGCACACTCATAAGTGCAGCACTGCCTTATGCTACACTATAGTGGCAGTACTATAAATTAGTCCAAGTAGCTGGTGTGGTAATAAAGCCCACAACCTTCTGATTTCCTAGCCCCAAAGGTGAGTGTGCTACCTGTTGAGCCTCTGTCACTGACTTAGACTAAATATACTCATTACTAGCAAAGCAGAGAAAGAGAAAATAAACAATATATCTACAGCAAGAGGGATCTCAATCCTCAGTAATATGGCTTCCTGCAAATGATCTAACTGTACACAACTGCTCTTGTGTAACCACAACTGTCTATATCTGCATTCAGTCATCAGCAGAAGTCTGCAAGGGTACGTTGGTGTCAATAACATAGCTAGGATGAGGTGAGAGGGGCAACTACCCTGAGCTCAAAGTATTGGGGGGGGGTGCAATCAGCCAATCACACTCTCTAATGCAATACCAGCTTTTTAAAACAGATGTGACACCCCTGCACTGGCCCAGTAATCAAGGAGACTCAGTCCTCACCACTGGCAACAGTGAGGGACATACACATTGGGAGAATGGCAAGTACACACACAGTAAAGTGCAATTTCCCTTAAGACCACACAGAGATCACAGTCAGTCTGGGTCTAGTTTCTCTCTTTCTCTCCAGATCCCCAGTAAGTCTCCCCAGTGGCACAGCTATAGGGTTGAGATCTCAGCCAAGTGGTCAAGCTAAGACCTCCAGCACCCTGTCTGTCCAACCAGTGCTTCGTGTCCCTGCCAAAGTAGCTGACACACAAACACTTTGAAATTTGATTGATATACAAACACACACACACACACTCACACACCTGGGAAAGGCTGGCACAGGTCTACTAGCTATGCCCCCTTTTGCCCAGACTATAAGGTAGTTCCAGCTGCCATCAGCCAACTCTTATCAGCTACTATAAGGCCCTTACCAAAGGGTGTCCAATCCTACTGTGTAATGTTACTATTATCCAAATGTTAGTTTTGACCAAGCACCAGGCTATTTATGAGTGGCCTGTACAGTGTCACCAAATATATACGTAATTACTCTAAAAATATGTCTTGCAAATATCAGCCAGAAAGATAGGTTTAAATATTTTTAATAATAAATAATAAAAGAACAACACAATACTCAATAAACAAACACAGTTACTTCAGAGTTCAAAATCACAAGAAATATTTTAAAACAACATTGCAGGACAGTCTCAAATAAATACAGAAAATATTTAAACTAATCTTTACTATATTCCTATCTATATATAAAAGAGATACTATGCCCTAAATTTTACTTACAGAGCCAGGCAGATGGCAATGATGAGTGGATGTTCTTGCTAGGTCCAAGACAAAATACAAACATGCACAGTCTCCCTCTGAGAGAGTTCTTAAATTAATATTAACATTACTGCTGGATTAGCTTGGATAACATCACTCTTTGTCACCTGACTTCAGTTCCCAGGCTAAACAGAAACTTAACAGAGAAAGCACTCTAGTGCCTTGGCTTAACATAAGCCTTCAAGGAGTACTAGCTCACAAAAAGACAAGCCCCGGGATTCATGAAGCTTGAGCCATGCACCAGAGTAGTGCCAGCGATCTAGCGCCAAATATGGCCATCGAGCGATTCAGGTAAGAGCTGTTTCTATGTGCACTACCAGCGTTCACCAGAGCTGCGCAGCTCCTGGCGCATGTATGCTAATTACCCCATGGGCAGCAGTGTAGCATGCAAATAAAGGTATATAGTGATTCATGAAGTTGTGCAGGCGTAGCGTAAGCATGTAGAAATGTAAACCAAAACAAATGGTTTACATTTTGTCAAATATAAAATCGGAGCCATGAAAGCGGACCAAACTTACGTATTATAATGTTAATATATGCCAATGGCTAAATATATAGCCAATGGCATAAAACAACATGCATAACATATAAAAAATAACATTTAATGTCATGGCCACACCAACTCAAAGTAAAACCTCAGTGCATCGGTGCAAAAACGGGATCACAAGGAAAATATATTTAGATGTCATATAAAACTGTTATGTAATGCAATTCATGATATCCCCATAATAGTCAATGGCACGCATGTTGCACCACAACCATAGCGCAAGGGTTGCTAAGGGACTGTGACAGTGTTCCGTGCAGTAACTAGGAATTAGCAGTCAATGCCATGCAAATGAGTCAAGTAATACTGAATCGCAAACGCCCCGCCAGCGTAAGGATGTACCACACAGCATAACATTACAACACCGAGGAGTGGCCTGGAGGTAAACATGACATCAAGAGAGGGGTGCGCCACCGTAGCTGTAAGCACATTGGATCATTGCTAATCCATATTGCGTGTTGCTAAGCAAAGCCGCAGGATAGGGGTGTGGAAGTAGCCATAGCTTTGCTTAGCTGAGAGCACACAAGGTAACCGAAAGTTCATGTGAATGTGGATGAAAATGCGCACGAAACCCAGTAAATGGTTGTGCGTGGCGCGCACCACAGCTGAAACAGGAAGGATAAGGGAAGACAATAAGGAAATGCTGCAGCATGGTAATTGGAGTACAAATGAGTAATTAACACCTAGAAACTCACAGTGGGTCATAGACAACAGCTAATAAGGCTGCTAGCAGCTAGCTGCAGAACAGGAAAGGGCAGGTGCCGTACAGCAAAGAAAAGAGAACTGTCACAGCAGAACAAAGCAAACTTGCAGTAGATCAGCTACATAACACATTTCCCAACACAATCCTGGGTTGTGGAAGCACAAAATAAGAAAGGCGGCAGCTGGATGCATGCCTGACAATGGGAGGGGAATCGGATTGAATATAGAAGTAAAATGCAATAGATGAATCACGGCAGACAAGCGTAAGTCAACACCAAAGGCCCCAGAAGAGCAGTACCTGCTTTAAAACCAATAATTCAGATACCCTGCAGCTGGAATAGCACAAACACACCCAATTACACCAGCATCATCCATTGCACAACAGTATAAGGTGTGAAAGCCCCACACATACACTTGTGTATTCCCAGACACTCTGCATCATTGGTGTATACAGATGGGGAACTTTTAATATGTATATGTTAGGGGCTGCCATAGCTTTGATTCACCAGCATGTGTTGGAGACTGACGGTGGTGTGGAGGATGATGCTGACAACCATCTCAGGCACCGGAGGAGGAGACGAGTGTTCAGACCCAGGGTAACCTACCAGAGGCTACATGATCTGGAGATAGTAGAGCGTTACAGGGTGGACAGGGACATCATACAGCAACTTGTTGAGCTGTGCCGGCCATGCCTCAGAGCCAGAAGTAACAGAGGGGAACCCATCTCAGTGGACAAGAAGGTATGTGTAAGCTTGGGAATACTAGCCACAGGTACCTTCCAAAGGCCAACTGGGGGTATCATGGGGATCTCACAGGCATCAGTATCTAGGGTACTCCACCAGTTCCTAGATGCCATGTTACCACATGCCAATGAGCACATATACTTCCCCCGAACGCAGGAGGAGTTGGCCAGCAATATGCGTCTCTTCCACCGTGTGGCAGACTACCCGGAGGTACTAGGTGCAATAGACTGCACGCACATACACATCAAGTCACCACCCAGTGAGCAGGGTAGGTGCTACATAAACCGCAAGGGATTCCCCTCAATCAACTGCCAGGTCATGTGCAATGCCCAAGGCATTATCATGGATGTGTGTGCTGGCAGCCCTGGAAGCTATCACGACTCCCACATCTGGCATGCCTCACAGCTGTATCAGGTATTTGCCAGGGGGGACATCCCATATGGCCACCTGGTGGGGGACGCTGGCTATGCACTGGAACCATGGATGATGACTCCCATCAGAAATGCACACATAGCCACGCAAGAATGCCATAATGAGGCACACACAGAAAACAGAATCATCATAGAGCGCGTGTTTGGGATGCTGAAATCACGGTTCCATTGCTTGGACATATCTGGTGGAGCCTTGCAGTACTCTCCAGGAATGTGTGCCCACATCTTCATAGTATGTGCCATGCTACACAATATGATCCTGCAGAAACAGCTGCAGCAGGGACAGAAAGGTGAAGGCCCTCACAGCCCACCACCATTGCCAAGGGACCCACAGGCACAGGGGGACTCAGACCACAAATACCCTGTGCTAGCCCCAGTTGGCAGATGGAGGCATGCCCAGTATGCCCATGCCTTGGCAAAGAGAGAATGTATAGCACACACACTGACAGTGTAGGCACTCATGGACTGACACCCTTCTCCACCTGCACACACAGCAAACATGGATGACACACACACACAACCACCTGTAAATTGTCATGTATAGGTGGTCTACTGTGTGCATCCTACATAGGTAGCCCTCAACTATTGTACACACAACCGCCATTGATTGGCACAAGGTAAGTTAATACTGGAACAGTAAATTAAGCTATCAGCATGTGTCCATACTGTATGTACAGGTTCATAGATACATAGGTAGGTACATGCCCAACCGCCGAGGCCACTCATAAGCATAGGCAAAACCTGTCTGCTGTCACCACCCCATCAATCAACTAACTGTCCCTCTGTGGAGCAGAGCCACTTGCGGGATCCCTTGGGTGTAGCTGCTGTTCACCACCCACTCTGCAAGGATTCCCTGGAGTGTCAGTGAGGGATTTTGTATAATGTAATCAGGGATGTAGTTCCAAATAATGGGGAGTATCCCTGACAGGAATCTTCGCAGATGTGTACATGTTACATAGTATACCTTAAACACTGCTTGCACATATAGGTAGTTCTCCACAGAATAATAAACATGAGGAACACACAACCGCTGAAATGTGCGTTAATCACCCTGCACTACCAGTGCCTGCTCTGAGAGGTAAGATATCACTGCCAGGATTAGAACACGCAACCATGTACACATTCATCACAATAACATACCACTAAGCTACCTGAGATGTACCAATGGCAGTCGTGTATACTGACAGGATAAAACACAAAATGTAGGAATGTGTTGAAATAGGACAAACCAGCATATACCCAATGAAAGGTGTATGTTTTATATATATATAATATATATATATATATATATATATATATATATATATATATATATATATATATATATATATACACATCATATATAGAGAGAGAGGGAGAGAGAGAGAGAGAGAGAGAGAGAGATATGTCGATATATGGGGATATACATATATATGTAGATATATAGATAGGTTAACAACATCTACATAACCATGGAGGTACATATAAATGGGATACCTGCCACATACTGACTGCTTTACATACCGATGTGTGAAATCCTGAGGTTTAAGGTCCGAAAGAACACAGTACTGAAACACCAGATGCACGAGGTGTAATCTCACGATGTTAATGGACAGTTAGTCAGTGCTTCTGGTGTTGCGGTTCGGGTAGGTTACTGTGTGAAAGTGTGTTTCTTAGGGCTGTAGTGTGTGTAAGTGTGTGGTCTGTGTGTGGTGTGTGTTCTTGGGGGACTGTAATGTGTGGTTGTGTGTTAGCTTTGTGTGTCTGTTTGCACGACCTAGGATGTAGAATATTAAAGTAGGGGGTGGTGTGGGGGGTGCAGACACCTACATGGGGGGTGTAGGGGGGCTTGGCCATCTGCTCAAACGTAGTGTAGGATGGTTTGTTTGGATGTGTTGGGTAGCAGTGTGTCTGTGTGAGCATGTGTGTGTTCCATGTTCATGTTACCTTCACGAGTTACTGTCAATGTCAGTAATGTGGGGTATGGGAGTCTGGTCCCGGTACTGTGTGTGTCGGAACACTGTGGTTTTGGGATTCCACAGGTCTCCCGTATACAGCAGTTGAAGTGTTAATATATGTGTATAACATAGACCATAGCAATCACACACTCCGCCACTACCAACCTTTATGAACAAAGGATATGGAGAGTATATGCCTATACACTATTACAAATATGTGCTATGGACATGAGCCAATGATAGTGTTACCACCTGTCCCACTTTGCGAGGGACACTCCCTCTTTGGGCGGTTGTGTCTTGACCAAATATATTAAACGTGGCAAATGTCCTGGGATTGTAGGGCATAATTATGTCCCATATGTACTGTAATAGTTGCATACAATAGTTATTTCTGTATCTGAAATACCTACATGTTACAGGAAACAGGATAAGCAACTAAACTGCTACAAGAATAAGCTTATAATTAGGCAAGAAAGGAAAGTTCTATCCCTTGTACTGACTGTGGGTTTGTGTCGGCCTGTAAAATCAGATGTGTGTCCCGAAAAGGTCCCACTGCCATCTGAAAAGGTGGCAACCCTAGCCAAACAGGGTCAGTCACCAACACAACTATGATGACTGTACATACCTTATGACAGAAATACACAGCTATCATGTGGCAATACGTTATTACATTCAGATGTATTACCGAAGGGATTCAAGGACTAACATCACCTGCATGCTATACAGGAACCACATAACAGTGCCTTAATGAATCAGCCTGCAATTACCATTGTATTAATCCACAAAAGGATAGGTATTCAAATAGGGAAGGAACCCTCATGCACATAGCGATTATGTATAAAAGCAGTTCCTACACACCTGCATCTGCTAAGCACACCCACCAACATCACCCCCACACCCAAACATATTACAATACAAACTGTGATAACATCACAAATCATTCACACACTGTACGACATCTGCAGAAGCCTTAACATACATTGTCAGAGACACACTAACATGGCCCTATGTGAAATAGCTGCTGTTATACAATGGAACAGCTGCTGATGTAATAGGGTTTGTTTGCACTAATCCTGTTTCAGAGGGTTGTATGTACACCGGGATGTGTTAGCAATTAGTGAGTAACAGCACAGCATGCTACACTTGTACAACAAATCAAGGATGTCTGGTGAGCACACTGTACACCACATAACAGTTCATGCACAGCCATACAGCCTTGAGCTGGCCAAACATCCTTGCCAGACTTAAACATGTGCAGAAGTATCAGGTACAAACAAACCCTGCATAAGTAGCACTGTTCCGAAATATAACAGCTGTACTCACATGTAGAACTAAATCGTCTAGCCATAACACACAGTCCACAGGAGTCATGAAGCTAATATATCTCTGTGTGTCTCCATATAACTGTTGAAATATATCACAATAACATATCTAGGCTGTCTCCCTTGAAAGTAAGGCAAACGGACAACGCCCAAAAGGAGTACTCACTTATACACCACTGTTGCCATGATATCAGCTAATGGAGTAGCTGCACAGCTGATGTGCATCCAATTAACTACTTTGGAACAGCAATTGGTGGACAGTATACCACATGTTACCGATATGTAACTAGAAAAGGATGTGTTATTACACATTCAAACCATCCGTATATACCAGCGGAACGTTACAAATAACATTGAAACACAAACCGAAAAGGATTGAATCAACTGTTAATGATACGTCGGGTTACTAATAAGGTATGTAGGACAGTCAGTATGTCTGTGTATGTAGTACTTTTCTCTAGTATTTAAAGTGCACCCAATCCATATAGTGGAAACAGTTATCTTGTAGCTGTATTGATGAGCATAGTAACGCTTGTAGTATTTGTGTGTACTGCTGTAGGTCACAAGGTAAACACCGCATACACCACAAGGGATGCTATATAAGGGCTTTGAACAGAAATACTCCTCACCAGCTGATGTCAGTGGCAGGGCTGGTCCAACAAGTATGTGCTATAACAGGGAATAGTATATGTTGATATATTGTAACTGTAGCCATATGTATGGGTGTATTACAGAGAATAACATGTGGAAGGTTGGGCCACTGTGCAAGTATGATTTGCATTGTGGGATAGTGTGTCAATAACTGTTTAATGTACAGTATTCTAGGCAGATATGTATTACAAGCTACATAGCATTACTGTAATGTTAGGCAAACATTAGTTATGTCAATTGGCATTTACAATACACAATAACAGGATACATATGTCTTTTAGTAAGCCGACAGTTTATCAGCATGATAGCAAAGTAAAATGGAAGAGCTATTTAACTATCCATGCACATAAGACATGTAATATGTACAAAGGTAGGTACTAGGCTGTCTTACCAAGGGTATCTGTAAGCCTAGCTAGTGTGTGTTGGCTTTTGCCACCCCCATAAGTTGGTTCCCTGTGCCTCTGAACGGCAGAGCCAATAGTTCCCTGTGCCTCTGTCCAGCAGAGCCACTGCAGTGATCCCTGGGGTACATGTCTGTCTCCCATCCACATGTCAAGGTTTCACTTGAAGAGTGCTCGTGAGGGGCCCTGCCTGATGTACATTGGAATCATGTTCCAAAGCATAGGGAGTGTCCAGGTTAAGAATCTATGCATCCAGCACGTCCTACTCATTGTTGTGGTTAGGTGTATATCCCTAGAGCATGTGGCTCTCAGGAGCTTCTGTTTAGGTGAAGCATAGCCAGCAATACAGGGTTGGACATGGGCCTTGTATGTTAAGCAGAGATCACCTGTGAGTATGCAGTATGCAACTGAGTACAGCTGGAGTTTTGTAGGTTGGGCTGCATAGGTCATCTTTTTGAGGTCAGTAATCCTCTTGGTGTGGTACTGGTGTGGTCTTCCAAGCTGTAGCAGTTGTCTTGTAAGGTATATCCCAAATAGGGTGTTGTATCTTTTAATGGGTCTAATATGACATGTGTAGATTCACAATGGCCCCTCTGATCTGGATGTGAACCCATTAGAGATTAGGGGGGGCCATGTAGAAGGATATTCTAACCACCTTGTCATTATGGGTATCGAAGGAGAGATCGCTATCTACTGGGGTTCCCGGATCCCATATTACCTTTTCTGTATGTAGGGGACTACCACCTATCTGGTAGTCCGCGGGTAATTAGTTATATCCAAAGGGGATGACTATTCACTTTTAGGCATTCAGTTTGACACCATGATATTAACACCAGGTATCCATCTCAGTGTGACCCTTCCAAAGGGTATCTGTAACAGCTGGGAAACAATTATGTCCCCTAGTTTGCAGTCGTCTGCAAACCTTTTCAGCTAAAGGCCTCCTGTGCTTGTCTGTACGTCAAAGAAGTATATACTGAACATGAGGGGTCGTAGGACTAAGCCCTGAGGGACACCAGTTGTAACTGGTATACAGTCAGACCTAGGGTATGCAACTCCCACTGTGTGGGTTCTGTCCGTGAGCCACTTTGCAAACCATCACATGATGCAGGGGTTAATGTTCAGGCGGATGGGTATGTTGATAATACCAGAAGGAGGAATGGTGTTGAAAGCCTATGAGAGATCTAGGTAGGCTGTGTGGACCTCCTTACCCTCATCTAATGCCTTGGTAACTGTCTCTAAGAGGTCCACCAGGTTTAGGAGGCATGGTCCGGCCTTAACAATGCCAGACAGGGAGGGGTCAAAGGTTTGGAGGTACCCAATGTCTCTGTGACAGTGATCCATGATGTGCACCATAGCCTTGCAGACCAGGCTATTCAGGCCTATAGGGAAATAGGTCCCATGGTCCATTGTGGTGCCACCTTTGTGGAGTGGGATAACTGTTGCTGTGCGCCATTCAGGGGGCACTATGCCCAATGTGAGGCTATTATTGAACATGGTGCGTAGGTGGGGAGACAGTACAATCTGAAGTTCGTGTAAAACGCAGCCTGGGATGTTGTCCAGTCCCATGGATGCTGTGATATTGCCTTTAGAGGGATCTGCCAGGATGTTGCCAATATCAATTGTTTCTGTACCATGTACACCACAGGGTCCCTGTACCCACAACTATGCAGGTACAAGCTGCACTCAGTCTGCATGGGACCTGCCCACATCACAGGTTGTATCATACACATATGGCAAAACAAGATGCTCTCCACGTACACATCATGTAAAACATAGCTCCATGTCAGGTTGTGTACACACTGAATGGTGCACACCAACAGGTATCACAACCCACAAAGGGGGAGACACCACTGATAATGGGAAGTACTTTACTACTACCCTGCTGAGTCTGGTCTGGAAGGCCATTAACCTTGATTACTTAAGTGATGTCAGCAGTACAGCTGTAGATGACAGTATGGTTGATGTCACACTGCATATCATAACCTTGCCAGGTCATAGGACATCATCACCCAAACTGTGTACCACCTACATTCGGTATACTAGATGTACATTCCTATGTCACAGGAGTGTTTTGCAACAGGACTGCTGGCAGAACCAACACTACAGAAGGTGTCTGAATAATACGTGATCATCCCACCAGTGGCAGCTACAGTATGTCAGGGTTAATGAATTTTATTTCCCCTCATTGTAGTCCATACCTCACAGACAAACAGAAGGCATCTGCCTATTGAAATATGCGAATGACTATGACCTAGGAGCAATAGCTGACTCACATTGTCACCCCTATGTTAATAACCCTGTACCCATGAACTACCACCTAGGCAGTGGTCAACATAATGGACACTTGTGTGTGAGGGATGCAGCTGGGCAGTTGTCTTTCCTGTGTCAATGAGGACTACTCACAGGTATGTATGAATATAGCCTTTGTATAATGGTCATAATGTAGATGTGGAACACTAGACAGCCTACAGGCCTGTGCACATCTTGTGTAGGCGTAACATCAATCCATCACATAAGATGTGTTGAACATCTTGAGGGTGTTGCAACATGACAGCAGTCACCTGTACAGTATCCACATCAGGCCACAGATACAGTACATTCCCGTTGCTGGTGTTGGACATAAATGCCATACTAGCTCCTCGTGTGTGTGTGTGTGGTACACAGATATCATGTGGTACATGGTGTACCGACGTGTTCACCATGTCTGGCCATAGTTGTCAGGCTGCAGCAATATGGTTGCAGATGTGCAGGGGAGTCATCTGTATACCCATCAGTGACCTGTGCCACAACTTCCACATCATGGTTTAGTGTGTATACACCTCAGTGACGTGGGTCACATTCCACAGTATATATGTATTGTATCTGAACACAGTCATGGCTATGAACCCTGTCTGTAATCAAACTGTATAGCACTAGAGATGCCTCATGATTCCCTGCAATGGCCATGCACATCAGCTAATTTTGCAGTATATCTGTAGGGTGGACAGACAACACTGAATTGGTACACCATTGCCTCATGGTATATTTGACAGGACACCATTGTGTTAAACATGTATTCATGTCATTGCACATGTTAGCAGATCACATGTCATACTACATGTGATTATCAAGGTCATATGCCACACATCAGGCAGGTGTACTGTTAACCTGTGCTGGTCCACATGGTGTAACACAGGGAAGTATGCTAACCACTACTATGATTGTGTAATTTGCATGCCGTCTGCTATGATACATGCATGCTGTTGTGTGCAACCTAGGGATTATGATAACTACCACTATTATTGTCTGTGCTGCATGCTGTCTGCCGTATCACATGCATATTGCATGCCTTCTGTCATATCACATGTGTGTATGTGTGTGTGTGTGTGTGTGTGTGTGTGTGTGTGTGTGTGTGTGTGTGTGTCTATTGTATAGATTGTAATGTACAGTTCTTGTCTGCCCTCACAGGTGATGTAGGTGCATTGCCCTCCTGCGGTACATCTGATGTTAGTGTCCCCACAGACTCTAGCATTGATGATGAATGTA
Organism: Protopterus annectens; assembly: GCF_019279795.1. Taxonomy (NCBI): domain Eukaryota; kingdom Metazoa; phylum Chordata; order Ceratodontiformes; family Protopteridae; genus Protopterus; species Protopterus annectens. Next base: position 493,457,187 of record NC_056737.1, on the reverse strand, counting down.
TGATTGGGACACAGGCAGAGTTGTCAGGCACTGAAACTGTTCCATTGGTTGCCATTCCATCTATATCCACCTCATCCCTGCACACAGATCCCATACCTGCACATACCCCATCACCAGTGGCCATAGAGGAAGGACAGTTGGCGCATGGTAGCTTGGAACAGGAAAATGTGGGGGCTATGGAAGGTCTGCCTGCACACAATGGTGTCAGCCAAACTACTGCTGGTGCCCCACACAGGCACGTGGCAGGTGCTGCTTGTAGGAGGACCTCTGGCCAACATGCTCCTGCATGACAGAGCACAGCAGCTGATGTCACCAGACACATGTTTCAGGCTGTAATGGAGGCACAGGCACATGCTGAATGGTGCAACAGAGAAGATCGGAGGCTACAGAGGGCTGCTGTCCATTCTTTAAACAACAGCATCCAGGCAATGGTAAATGCTCAACAGCAGATTGCTGATGCTTTAGATAGACAGTTGGGTGACATGGTTGGAGTCCTTGACCGTGGCATAACAATCCACGAGCATGAGCTGTCTGTGTTGGAACATCTGGTAGAAGTGAGGCATCAGGCACATGGACGTAGGCCTGCTACATCACCTGTGTCAGGTCTACGTGTACGAGCTACCTCACATGCCCACTCCCATAGTGGCGGTAGCAGCAGCAGTGCATCTGGTGCTGTGCTGTCCACACCATGACACAGCAGGCCACGTGCATGTGGCCCAGGATGGTCCCAACAGGGATATGGTTCCAGTGGACAAGTGACATCAGACAGTACCCAATCTGCACCTCTGTCTGGTAGTGCCCATGCAACCCCTGGCAGGCACAGGTCACATGTCTGTGGCTGGACACCGTGAACTGTAAAACCTCACCTGTACAGTCTGCAGCTGTCAATAATACCCCTGTGTAGGCCAGACACATGGGAGAACTGTGTGCATACATACACGCACACACTGGACACATATGTAGGGCACCACAACACACACATGCATAACATCCACACACACACAATTAGATCAAAGGCCCAAACCCACACACATGATGTCATCCAATGGTGCAGCCTAGGCCTCTGGCAAACATTAACACCTTGTGCATATGATGATGCCTGTGCTGCATCCCTGACATCCACACCATCAATACAGGGACATGCTCATATTGTCTGATGCACAGGGTGAACAGACTAGGAGGATACGTGTAGTTTACAAATGTTGAGGACTGTTGACAGGCAGCAGATATACCATGTAGTACAGGTGTACAATACTGTTAACAGTATGTGTCTTGTGTAACAACAGTGCAGCCTAGGCCTCCGGCAAACATTAACACCCTGTGCATATAATGATGCCTGTGCCACATCCCTGACATCCGCACCATCAGTGCAAGGACATGCTCATATGGTCTGATGCACAGGGTGAACAGACTAGGATATGTGTAGTTTACAAATGTTGAGGACTGTTGACAGGTAGCAGATATACCATGTAGTACAGGTGTACAATACTGTTAACAGTATGTGTCTTGTGTAACAACAGTAAATGCATGTTGGTGATGATGTTTTGCTGTCCTTCTTCAGGTCTAATTGAACGTGCCGGTGGATGTCAGTGTTTGCAGTTAAGTGTCCCATATGTCAATGTGGACTACTCACAGGTATGTATGAATATACCAGCATGCACCGTGTAGCTGCCGCATACCAGTGAGACTGTCCCACATTACAAACATGTCTACCGTTCCAAGAGCATGATAGCTGTGTATTAAGCTACTGTGGCCACAGATGTGACATCCATAAAGGGTGACATCACAGGTACAGTTACATGGAGTGGTGAGGTAAGAGAGTGGTCCAGCTGATTACAAGGGTAGAGGCCAGTAGGAAGTGTGAAGCCTCAATGGAAATCAGTAATACACGTTCCCATGACAGGATACCAACACACAACTGGACCCACACACTCAGGTATTGACACACATGTATTCAGTGACACTATAACACACACACACACACACACACACTCACGGCTTCACAGACACAGTAACACACACTCGCACACAGTTGCTACTAGTGGGATGAGGACCCCTGCCTATGTGCAAATCATCATTACAGTACTGTGCACCTACATGACATGCCACAGAGAATACACATGTACAAGTAGTCAGTACGGCCTAAGATCGGGGACATCAACAAGGATAGTAGAATGCATTGCCTGGATGGTGGGAGGGGTCTTATCAGTTCAGTATGGTAACATACATCCTCACCCCAGGGATCAGTCAGCCCTACATACACACACTGTGGCATTCAGTAATTAATACACCTATGTCATGCACATACAGATACCTCACATGTGTGAGATACACGCCCCTGCCTATGTCCTGCTTTCTACATTGCAGTCTGTACAGATGTGTACACTAGTGTACAGAAGAGTGAGTAACAATTGAGATGCATTCCCCACAATACGTGACATATATGGACACACATGCAACCACACATGCCAGTACTGTGAATCTCAGACCTGACTAGCTCATGTTATGTATGTCAGACATACAGCAGTATTGCACACATTACAAACTGTACTGATGCTTCCTGTGCCAACAGTGCTGATATATGCACTAGGGACATCATATCTATTAACAGGTGTCAAGTGATTTACCTTCGCTGTCACCCTGACCGCTGTCTAAGTTGTGTGTTATGTCCTTCAATTAGAGAAACCATTGCTTACCGGTTACACAAGGTATTTTAGGACCACTTGTGACACACCTGTGAGCTGTCCACAGCAAACATCCATCTGCAAAGATACCCCACCACTTAGTTATTTCAACACATTTCCCCATACCTGTGGTACATCTTTCTGTACATTCAGCATATCACCATATACAGCTGACAATGTTGAGGCTGCATTGCAGCTGCATGATGTACTAGGATACATGCCACCTGCATACATCAGCAACTGCACACACATGTTATCTGAATGCACAGCATACATGTACAGGTGTGTAGGTCCTACAATCCTGACATTTGGTCATGTTTGTAGGCATTGCAATTGGTGGATATGTGTAATGACATACAATGACACAAGGACTGTTGTATGATATGATGGGTGACCAGTACAGAGGGGATGTTACCTATATCAACATTGCTATCACACCTTATGTACTGTTAGCATTCAGCAGCCATGGACATACATTCTATGTGCATGTGTGTAATGGCTGTAGCCACCTGTTTGTACAAAGGACTACAACAGCTATGCTATTTACAGGTATGTTGTGTGTGTGGCATGTACATACCCAGGCAGGTACATGTATGTCATATCCATACATGAGGGTGTGTACTGCTGTACAGCAACAGACATCTGCTAATGGTGGAAAGTACCGAGGGCCCCTGGTATGTGTACAGCTTACCTGGTCACAGGCAGTGGTATCATTGCATTGCATAACACATGATGCAACTGTGTCAGTACATGTGTACTCTCTACAGTTGATGTAGAGCTTAGTACAGTACACAGGTCAAGCGTCACATGGTGGTGTACTCTTCTATGTCATACAACATGTATGGTTGCGTGTTGGTGGTCCAAGGGCATGGTGGTGTCTGCAGTTTACATCCTAGAATACAGCATGTGACACTGTGTCCTGCACATGGCTCATCTGTGATGCCTTTTGTGGAGGACCAGTCAGTACATGTGAGTGGCCTTTATGTATATGGGTACACCACCTGGAGCAGCCCGTACCTGTGTTATGGCCCACATGTCTGGTTCTGAGGTATATGGTAGTAGTGCTAGGTTCTGAGGTATATTGTAGTACTGCTATTGTGCACTACAGAGACATCAGCCAGGTGTTCCTCACTGCACAGATGTCAGTACTCCCCATTGTTGGATCTACAGTGACCAGTTGTGAATATCGATGCTACACATTTAGCACTGGTTAGCATAAGAAAACAATGCAGTTGCCCTGTAGGTGTATGGGAGTTAACCTGTGTTTAGGACATTTGCCTTGGAATGGCACTGTGTTGGCAGATGTGACTTGGGTAATATCCACACTCCCTTGTATCATGGATGCATGTGATATGTGACAAAGGCCTGCCTACTGTCAGCTATGTCATCCCAGAATGACAGCTAATCTTGTGTAAAAGACCGGTGTCAAATATATGTAGAGCAGCGTTCCCGCTAACTAACAATGACAACTACTAACACCAGAGCCCATTACAATGTGTTCTTTACATCTACCTGTAATAGCATGGCCAGTGTGGCCCTCCTTGTTTAGTATCACAGTGCACCTCAGTCAGCCCTGTGCTACTACGAGTATGAGCATGCCCAGTATATCCTTGTGTAGATGGACACATAGTAGTGCATTCTGACCAACCCTGTGCTACTAAATATGTGAGCATGCCCCCTGTGCTACTAAGTGTATGAGCATGCCCAGTATATCCTTGTGTAGATGGACGCATAGTCCATTCCAAACAGCCCTGTGCTACTAAGTGTGTGAGCATGCCCAGTGACACCTTGTGTCAGTTATGTGCCTCTCTGTATGGGCATGGCCATTGTAACCCTGTATAGTGGTAGTAGTCATCCATTCCACAGATGGGCATACTCCAGTTCAGGATGGATTCCTACTTTAAACACACAGGTTCACAGGTATGTCCATCTTAACTGCCAGCATCCCTGTTGATGTCCGCATTCCCAGATGGTCATAATGACAGCCTTGACATGTGTAGTCTGTGTGGCACGATTTGTAAGTATGTAGTATTGTAATAGTAATCTGTAAATAGGCAGGTGTTCCGTACCCACCACTGGCATGTGTGTGTATGTCTGTCCCCATTTGCCGGTGGACTCTAAATTGCTTTTAGACTGCCCACACTCCATATATTTCTGTAGTGTAATAAAGTAGTTAGGTTGGTGTTCTAGTCCCACACTTGCTCTGTGTGTGTGTGTGTGTGTGTGTGTGTGTGTGTGTGTGTGTGTGTGTGTGTGTGTGTGTGTGTGTGTGTGTGTGTGTGTGTCCGTTTGCCTGAGGACTGAGTAATACCTTTATACTGCTCACACTCCATACATTTCTTATACCCACCGTTAGCAAGGCCGATGATGTCACCCATCTACAAATACACCTTTAGGAGTGCTGTGTCCCAGTAATCTTGGTAGCGCGTTCTGTAACTGCATAATGCTGTAGTGTAATAAAGTAGTTAGGTCAGTGTGTGTGTGTGTGTGTGTTTGTGTGTCCATTTGCCTGAGGATTGAGTAATGCTTTTATACTGCTCACACTCCATACATTTCTTATACCCACCGTTAGCAAGGCCAATGATGTCACCCATCTACAAATACACCTCTGGGAGTGCTGTGTCACAGTAATCTCGGTAGCATGTTCTGTAGTGTAATAAAGTAGTTAGGTCAGTGTTCTAGTCCCACACTTGCCGTGTGTGTGTGTGTGTGTGTGTGTGTGTGTGTGTGTGTGTGTGTGTGTGTGTGTGTCCATTTGCCTGAGGACTGAGTAATGCTTTTATACTGCTCACACTCCATACATTTCTTATACCCACCGTTAGCAAGGCCGATGATGTCACTCATCTACAAATACACCTCTGGGTGTGCTGTGTCCCAGTAATCTGGTAGCGCGCTCTGTAACTGCATAATGCTGTAGTGTAATAAAGTAGTTAGGTCGGTGTTCTAGTCCCACACTTGCCGTGTGTGTGTGTGTGTGTGTGTGTGTGTGTGTGTGTGTGTGTGTGTGTGTGTGTGTGTGCATTTGCCTGTGTGAGACAAGTACAGTGCTTTGTAGTATTCACCATAGCGTGTGCCCTAAACACATGTTGCTGCAGTCTGATATGGTAGGGGTTTGTATACAGGACATGGCACGTGTGTGTTTGTCTGTCAGAGCCTGTGTAGAGGTGGCCATGATTGTCTTACCACTGGACATGTTTGGGAGCGGGTTTTGTAGTTTTCCTATATAGTATCCGTCTTATGACACATTGGCCACCTCATGAGGAGTACAGCTGTCAGTCAGCCAAGGCACTGTGTTGGCAAGCCATACCAATCATCTGGCAAAAGGGCTGGTTTACTACGTATGCAATCCTACTAGTACCCGGTATATGTCCCGCACCCATGTGCCATGCACATACAACCTTGCCTAGGATATCTCACTATGTTGCTAGTAACATGCACATTGAGGACAGATAGTAGGCATGGTGTGACCGCAGTGGCCTGCAGAGGACATGGCACCCTGTACAGCTGTACAATAGGCACATATATGCGGACATTGTGCCTTCACTATGTTCCACACTGAATGGCTGCAACGTATGTGGTGCCATCATATGTGATCCACTAAGGCCAGGCAATGCTGTACACATGTGCCCTGTATGGACCCATGCCACTGACACCATGGAATACCTGTCCATTCTATCCATGCATGTGCAGGGTCGACCTGCTCACTATAAGCAGGTTTCGCCACACCAGGCCAGTATTGGCATATCGGGGTATAACAGGCTGTGTACACTATATGTGTCTGCCAAACCAGGTACACCTGTACATGTAACTGTGCAGTATTGTGGGACATGCACATCCTAGGCAATGTCCATGTGAAGGACTATCAAACACAGACATGGCATGCATTGCAAAGCTATGGCCCTACACATTGGTAACCAGGATGTCAGGCCAGATAATGCAGTACCCATCTGTGTGGGACATTGCAGACACTACACCCCTGCACTGCACACCATTGTCAGGTGACACGATGGCAAGGATTATCCCTCATCCAGCCTTGTACAGCCATCTTGCACAGCCAAACACTACACACCCATGGAGCAATGCATACCTGCATGACAGTACTGGCACCCTGTGTCTGCATGTGGGTTGTGCTGCTCTCAACCACAGTCACTCCCAGTATAAACCTCATTGGCATACCAACCATTGTCAAGCACTTTCACATGCCCTAGCCCATAGAACCTCCAGATATCCCCTGTAGTGCATGTGGTCCTGTGCATTACTGTGGTGTGGCAAACTAAGTAGTTACATTGTGTATTTGCCGCCCTGGCAAAGGTGTCAATGCGTGTCCATTAGAGTGTGGTTGTGGTGACAATGGCATCCGTTCATGTGGACTGACATGTGTGCCACACCTAATGTATGTCTACTATATCTGTTGCAGATGGCACTCACTCACCTACACACATGTTCTTACAGCACTGCAACATGTCGCCTCCGTGGCACATGTAGTAACGTCATGCACATGTAATAGTAATGAGTAGTCAGGAGTTTGCCCCTGTACTATACAGCGTGTGGCAGATGATGCTTATGGTTAAGTCTCCAAACCCTTCCCTGGTGTACATTGCCTGTCCCACACACACACACTTTCTGGTGGATGTGAAGGTGTACATCTGCACAGCAGCAGCATGTGTATTGTAACAGATGGAAATGGTCAGGTGATGGCCTCTGCACCTATTGCAGTCCTCCTCTAGCTGATTGCATGTGGTACAGCTGTGATGGTGTTCCCATAGCCATCCGCATGATAAACACAGTACACTGTCTAGGGAAACATGTTATTATCTGGCCATGACAGTCGCTGTGAGTGGTACCTGGATGTTGTGTTCTGACACAGCATTGCAGATGATATCTGGATGTACCTCAATCATTTTCCACAGTGGGAAATAGCCTAATGGCAGGAGGGTGAGTTGCCACACAACTACAGCATGTAATTGTAGCTATGCTGCATTGAGACTACTGCCTGTTTAACATGTGTGTGGTAATGGCTATTCTGCATGTTAAAATACAGACATGACAGTACTCTGTTCATGAGGGAACCCCATCTGTAGGGCCATCTGTGAACAGGTCAGTGTGTGCAACCATTTGTTTCCTGTGTTACACACTGAACACACTTCTGTACACAGCAGAAGCATGGTGTGGGGATTGCAGACAGTACATGATGATAGGGATGTGTTACTGCCATCGTATCCTTGACTGGACATGTGTCACATGAGACAGTGGTATCACTGACACTGTGTGGGATTGCCAGTGACAAGCCAATGATGGGCAACTGTTCATAGCTGTGGTCAGACATCTACTACACATTGTATAGTTGCCATGTGGTATATATGCATGTGTTGTGCTTCCTCTGCAAATGTATACCATCTGTGGTTGCTGGTGATATCTATGCATACTGTCATAGGTAATCGTGTATGCTGTTGTCTATCACTAAGCCATATGTGGGTTTAAAATGCAACACCATAGGCTGAATGGGTTGGTATGTCCCGGCAGATCCTCCTGTCCCACTTCAGCTGACCATGGCACTGGGCACTAGCACATCTGGGGCCCAGCCATTAACATCAATCTCTGTTGGATCTGCACCACCTTCTGGTGGTACTACCACTGAGGATGGAGCATGTCCCCCTTGGGAGTGGGACCAGACAGGTACATATCTGCTGTCGTGCGGTCCCAGACATGTTGCGTAGGTGGCTCCCTAAGTGGTTACGAAGCCAGATACACCTATTCAAGGGCAGAGTGTCACATTTACAGGGTGATGCTGCCCCTCCTGGACAGCCCCCAGCACTACCTCCTTTGCAGCTGTGTAGGTGCAGTGGCAATTGCCCATGGCTGGAGACCTCCATCCCACTGTTCCCATGGGCTTTTGAATGCCAAAGACCCATCCCCATCCAGGGTGTATCCCCCCCCACATGTGTCATATACCAACCCTGTATGCTGCCATTTCTGTGCCCCTACCTATCCTCCACGGCCATACCTACACTCCTTCCCCAACATCTGACCCTCACCTACAGACACATAAGGCCATTCGGCTCCTAGGACACCATCTGCCCTATACATAGCTGTCCATTACACACACATATGCCCACTGGACACATTAAACCCTTGTAATATGCATGATAACATACTACTGTTATCCTCACCACTGTCCCTTAGGCGCAAGGTCCTGGTATGCACATTACTCCTACATGGTCCAGGTACAGGTGAGGAGGACGACCCCATTGTACACAAAACACTACCGGTCCCTCTATGGTTATCCCATTTACCTTTATCATGATGATGATGATGTTGCACACAGCACATTGCAGGAATACTATTCACACATAATGATTGGACAGGTCTGTTGTGTTAATGTACATTACATGCACAGAGTGATGTATACGGCCAATGTACAACTATTTGCGTGTATGACTGACACATGTCTGTCTGAGGGAGTCTTGTGATCACATAGAGCAACACCACTACATAATACAGGTGTTGCTGGTGTTTCCCATTTCATTCATTTGTAATGCTTTGTTGCCACATGGTATGTCCCTGCTACATCTCTATATATGTATGTACCTATATGCTGGACATAAACTCTCTACATGATGATGGGATACATTCCTATACTGTTGAATGACTGCACTGTATGATATAATCTGATTACAGCCTCTTACACTCGATTAGCCTCTACATTGCTTTACCAATGCAATACTCACATACTGGTAGCCAAACACGCTTACACCCGCTCGATCCCGCACTTGCTAATGCACCGGCATTGTGCTTGCTTCTCTAACTCACACCCCTGGGTGTGAGCGAGGACCACAATATTACCTTGTGATGCCTATTACATCGTACTACATGACTCCAGTATCGGGACTGGCCACCCATTAGGCGACGGCATCGCGTTCGACTGTATGGAATCAGTGGCCTGTCCAGTGATACAATCATATTTGTGTGTACCTCATACAATGTGCTCCCACCTTGTGATGCCTATTACATTGGAATACATTAATACAGTATCGGAAATGGCTGCCTATTAGGTGACGGCATGGCGTTCAACTGTACGGAATCAGTGGCCTTTCCGGAGAATCATTCATATTCGTGTGTTCTTCTTAGGCATACCTTGTGATGCCTATCACATCAGACTACATGATTACAGTCATAGCCGGCCTTAGGCATAGGTCAACTAAGCTGCCGCCTAGGGCGCTGCTTTAGTGGGGGCACTTTACCAGTATTTATTTGGTGTAGATAGACCAGGATGGGGGCACTGGGTGGTGTGGTGAGGGGTGCCATTGTGCCCTCTGCCTAGGCCATCAGTTGACCTAAGGGCACTCCTGACTACAGTATCAGGAATGACTGCCCATTAGGCGACTGCATGGCATTCGACTATACGTAATCAGCGGCCTGTCTGGTGAATCATTCATAATTGTGTGTTCCTCTTACAATCTGCTCCCACCTTGTAATGCCTATCACATCAGACTACATGACTACAGTATCGGGAATGGCTGCTCATTAGGTGACGGCATGGCATTTGACTGTACGGAATCAGCGGCCTGTCCAGTGAATTAATCATATTTGTGTGTTCTGCATGCACTCTGCTCCCATCTGTTTGATACATGGGAAGCAAGACCCTGCATTACAAATGAGTAGTTGGGTTGTGGTAGCCACATCCGTCGGACAGGTCATGCTACCACATACCTATTATAGGTTTGCCACCTTCTCAATTGGCCAAGGTAGGACTTTAGGGTTACCACCTGTCCCACTTTGTGAGGGACAGTGCGAAAATAATCAAGACATAGCACATGTCCAGATTACAGGACATTATTATATTCTATGTTCCATTAATAATTGCATAGAACAGTTATTTTATATATGACACTTCTATATGTTATGTGAAGTAGCATAAGCAATTCAAATGCAACTAGATTAAAAGCTTTTATTTGTGCAAATACTTGTAATCCTGTACTATGCACGCCTGTAGGTATGTTTAGTCCTGGAATGTCTGACATTTCTACAGAACATGTTCCACTCTGGCCATTTGGAAAGGTGGCAACCCTATAGGACCTGTATGTAGAGACGTCAGACTTTGCAGGGCAACACACCCACAGCCAGTAGAAAGGAGTGTACTGTTTTGCCTAAATAAAAGGTTACTCTTGTAGCATTATAGTTTCTTATACTGTTACCTATAACATTTAGGTGTTTCAGAGAAACATAACTGTTTTATGCTACTACTACAGACAAAATAGGTAGTCTTTGCCCTAAATCACAGGACATTTGCCTTAATTACAGTTATTATGCAGGACACAACTGCCCACAGGGGACTGTCCCTCGCAAAGGTGAGCAGGTGGTAACTCCAAACCTATTATTCTATCAACTTTCTAAGGTAGTCGGCGGAACATGCGCTTTCTCTCACTATCAGACCTGTCATACGAATGGGGAAGAATAAACACTGAATCAGGGACACTGCATAACGACCTCAGGGACACATTTAGAAGGTTGGTGCTATTAACCTGACACATTGACGGACACAGACCACATATGTATTCATACACATTGTCTGAGGTGCATGCAGTTCATGACTCTTACATGTTGTCATTATTCATTACGTGTATTCCGCCACCTTTCCTCCTAATATCACTAGTTCTAGAATGGTTTAGTTGGGACTGTGTTAAAATTCTGATTCGTAATCATGGACGTCCCTGGTAATCTGGGACAGTTCAATGATATGGTCCCTATGTATTCCCCCAATGGTTTACGGACTGTACAGTAGATGTGCTCTTACAGTTTGGGAGGTATGGGCATCTTCTATACCCACATCGGAATATTACTTACACCCACGAGGCAGTCCTAATACGTGTTGCCAGCCAACACCTGCACGCCTAGCCCCATAATTCCATACCCATAGTTCCCCCACCTGCCACTAATCTACAGCACTCATCCTTACTGTGGGCGCAGGTGGATGCAGGTGGGATATGAACACACCCCTACACGCAGCTCACTCTCCCCATGTCGGGACACATGTCGTACATTGCGTCAACACATGTGTTATCAGGCTTGCACAACCTATTGCTCCGTGTACAGCTACATCCTGGTCGTAATTGTGTTCCCCCATTGGTTGTAGGTACCAAATTTTTGGTGTCTCGCAAGGGACATCGCTGTCCATGTTTAAAGTGTAGACCTTGTAGATCTCTCCCACTGGTAGTTTCCTGCTGGTGG